>NW_006159858.1:3154569-3155167 GCF_000334495.1 Tupaia belangeri chinensis
TTAAGGCTCTGGATTCCCACATGGCCAATGACAATTCGAATCCTGGACCTGGTGGTTTACTTTCTTGCTTTCTCTTTCTTTCTCTGGTCACATTTTTTAAATTATTAATAATAACAAATGGAATTAAATTTTTAAAAAGGTATTTGCATCTATGTTAAGAGGAATATTATCTTGTAGTTTTCTTCTAATACCTTTGGTTTTGATATCTACCTTAAATTTTTTATTAGCTCGCACATTTTCTAGTAAGTCATATTTTTAGAGTAAAATAGTTTTTATTCTTCTTAACATGATTTTCACTGACTTACTCTTGTCTATAGGAGACAACTTTTTTCCCCTAGAGCTCTCTGACTTCTTTTAACTTCTCTGTCCAGAGTGCTCAGAAGAATAATTGCCAGGGAACCAGCAGTTAGCGTAATGGCTATGTCGCTGGACTCCCACGTAGTCGACCGCGGTTCGTGTCCCGGACCCAGTGGCTTAAAACTCATGCCGGGCGCGTGTGCATGCGTGCCCAAGATCCCGAGAGGAGAATGGAGGAGAAGGGATTGCGGCGTGACCATCCCCCCTGGGGGGTGATTTCTCGCTTTCTGTCTCTATGTCT
>NW_006159858.1:3155214-3158926 GCF_000334495.1 Tupaia belangeri chinensis
AAAAAAAAAAAAGAATAATTGCCAGAGCAAGAAGTTAGCTATTGGGTTGTCAGAAAAGTCATGATATATTTTCTCTATACAAAAATGTGTCTTGACTTCTGACAACCCAATAGTATCAGCTTGGACTTCTAAAGTTCAGGCTGATAAGCCAGGGAAAAGCTGTGATCCTCCTAAATAGTACAATAATAACGTCGAGTGTTGCACATTTCTGTACCAAAATACATCACCATGAGCCTTTTTAATCTTCGTAGCAACCTTATAAGGTAGATAATAATCATTAGTAAATAGAAGAGGATGCATATCCTGACAGGTCTATAATCTTGACCAGTATATAATAGGTTATGACTTTAGTACAAGCAGTAGGGAAAAAAATTAATACCTAAGTCTCTACATCTTTCTATGATGTTGTAACGACCAGCAGGAGCAGAGGTACCAAGCTGACCTATGATGGTTACATGTGAATCTTAGGCATATATACTTAATTATCCTGTACTACAGAGATTTCTATTGTAATTCACTTAAATTTTCTTTTTAAAAAATTATTTATTTTTTAATATCATTTTTTTTAATTTGCTATAGCGCATGTGCAATCATGAGAGAGAGAGAGAGAGGGTGAGACAGCTAAGTCTAGGACTCAAACTGTGATTGGCCATGTCCTTTAAACACTGTCTTACCTGCTGGCTCCCTAAGTTTTCTTATGTAAGGTTGCATTTAAGTCTATTAGAGGAAATTTGTTTTACTCTATGAATGTATTCTAGTTCTCTGTGATTATAATTTTTCCTTTCTTTTTCCCTCTAGGAATGAAGCTTGGAGATACATGGGTGGCTTTGCAAACAATGTTTCCTTCATTGGTGCATTATTAAAAGGGTTCAAGTGGGGATTTGCTGCATTTGTGGTAGCTGTAGGGACCGAATACTTCCTGGAATCCTCAAATAAAGATAAAAAACATCACTGAAGAAATACCTGGAAGTATCTTAGTGACTTCTTAACTCTTATAAAATATTTCTCCACTTAGTCTGCCTGTTTGTGTGTTAGTCCCTTTTAAGGGACAATACTGGTAAGATTTAATAAATTAAAATCATGCCAGTCTGTTTTTGTCATTCTTAAAAAAGCTTCAAGTCATATTATATTTGGAATACATGGTAGTATCAGTGCATTCTGTATAGAATAGACACCAGCATATATCTGACTTAAACAGAATGGATATTTTCCCCCTTTTTTGGAGCAAGAGAGAGATTTTCCCTTTAGGATGCATGTGCTTGCCAGGAAGACAGAGACAGACAGACAGCAAGAAATCACCCCGTAGGGGGCTGGCCACACAGCAATTCCTTCTTCTCCATTCTCCTCTTAGAAAATTTTGGGTGCACACACACACACCTGCCCAAACTGAGTTTTAAGCCACCAGGTCCAGGACAAACCACAGTAAACTACATGGGAGTCCAGTAATATAGCCATTATGCCATCTGCTGGTCCCACAAAATGGGTATTTTCTAACAAGTTTTTTTTTTTTTCTTTTAATTTGCTAAAGGACTCATTTGGTCACCATAAAGAAATAGAGAGGGAAATGAGAAAGCATTCCTGGGGGATGGTTATCCCAAAATTCCTTCTCTTTTCCTCTCAGGATTTAGAGCACACACACACACATGCACAGTGTATTTTTCAAGTCAACAGGTTCAGGACTTGAACTATGCAGTTGGCCATGTAGGATCCAGCTGGTCTAGCCAACTGCCCATTTAAAAACCTGTTAGAGAGCCAGCCAGTGGGGTGGTGCTTCAGATGAATAGATTCCACGTGGCCATCCGTGCAGTTAAGAGTCCTGCACTTGACTGTTTGGAAGACATACCCAAAATCCCAAGAAGAGAAAGGAAAAAGAGATTGTGGTGTGACTATCCACACATAGTCTCACAAATATAAATGTGAGTGATCTCTGAATGAATGAGACAGAGGAATTATTCCTAATTAGCTGATAATGATACATGGAATGTGTTAAATCAGAAAGACTTGGGGCTGGCAGGTGATGTGGTGATTAAGGTGCTGAACTCCCACATGGCTGACTGCAGTTCAAGTCCCAGACCTGGCTTCTCACTTTGCCTTTCTCTTTCTCTGTCAAGTTAAAAAAGTTAAATAAATATAATAAATAATTCTTTTAAAAAATCAGAAAGACTCAGTGAAAAAGAAGATAAGGAAAGAATTTCAATGGAACCTACAGATGGTATAATGGTTACATCAATCAATTCCCACATATTCGACTGGTAGAAGTCCTGGACCTGGCAGATTAAAACACTGTGTGCATGTGTATGCATGCCAAAAGTCCCAAGAGGAGAAGGGATTGTGGCATGGCCATCTGCCTTGGGGGGGGGGAGGTTATTTCTTGCTTTCTGTCTCTCTTCAGCGAGCACAAGTGTCCTATAGCAAGAGTCTCTCAAAAGGAAAATTTTTCAAAAGAAAGAGCAATGGAACACAGAAAAGGCAAGATAACAGACTTACACTTAATCATTTTGATAATTTATTAACTGTAAATGCTCTAAAGTTTAAACTATAAGACATTCCAACTAAAAAAGATCTGAGCAGACACTGTGGCCTACTGGCTAAGGGAAATGGGTCCCCAGGTGATTGACCACATGGTTCAAATTGAGGCTCCAGTGGCTTGAAAAACTTGCCAAGCATATGTACAAGCTTGCTCCAAATTCCAACAAGATAAGGGATTGTGATCTGATCACATCCCATTGTGGGTGTGCTTTCTTTTTCTTCCTCTGGTGAGCATATACACCCTCTGATAAAAATAAATAAGACCAAAATATAAGCTCTATTAATACAAACCCCTTTAAAGAATAAAGTAAAAATATAGAAAAAAAATAATACCATGCAGAAACTAATTTTAAAAATAAAGCGGCTACACTAATATCAAATATTTAATAGTAAAGAATATTATCTGTGGTAAAGAGAGGCATTTTATAGTAAAAGAGTGGTCAGTTCATTAGGAGGACATAAAAATCTTAAATGTATATGCACAGAGCTTCAAAATACATGAAGCAAAAACATAGGACTAAAACAATTATAGTTTGATATTTTAACACTAAATTGTATAGCGCACTTTAAAACTTCCCCTGTTCAGAAAGAAGTTTAGGGAAAATAGAAAAAAATTAATTTTTAATTGCCGAAGGTACGTGCACTCACCAGAGAGAAAAAAAGCATTCCCCGCCCAACCAGTGCAGCATGGTCATACCACAATACCTTCTTCATTTCTCTATCCTCTTGGGATTTGGGGCACACATGCACATGTGCACATATATACATGCACACCTGGTGTTTTTCAAGCTACTGGGACCAGGATTCAAACTGTAGTCAGCCATGTGGCATCAGCTTCCTTAGTCACTGCTACAGGGCCAGTCCTAGAAAATATTTTTTAAATTAATAAAAAAATGAAGCTGAATATAAACATTTGTAGGATGCAGCAAAGATTCACCACTGGATAGACTGATGAGGAAAGAGAAAATTATCAATATCATTAATTGAAGGGGGGCATCACTACAGATCCTGGCTACACTGAAATAGTAAGGATATTTTATACAAAACTTTATGCCAATTAATTTGATAGTCTTGATTAAATTGGCACTGTCTTTAAAAAGACAAACTATCGGAACCAGCAGTTAGCGTAATGGCTATGTCACTGGACTCCCATGTAGTCGACCACGGTTTGCGTCCCGGACCC
>NW_006159858.1:3159723-3174421 GCF_000334495.1 Tupaia belangeri chinensis
TGACTTGAAAAACTTGCCAAGCATATGTACAAGCTTGCTCCAAATTCCAACAAGATAAGGGATTGTGATCTGATCACATCCCATTGTGGGTGTGCTTTCTTTTTCTTCCTCTGGTGAGCATATACACCCTCTGATAAAAATAAATAAGACCAAAATATAAGCTCTATTAATACAAACCCCTTTAAAGAATAAAGTAAAAATATAGAAAAAAAATAATACCATGCAGAAACTAATTTTAAAAATAAAGCGGCTACACTAATATCAAATATTTAATAGTAAAGAATATTATCTGTGGTAAAGAGAGGCATTTTATAGTAAAAGAGTGGTCAGTTCATTAGGAGGACATAAAAATCTTAAATGTATATGCACAGAGCTTCAAAATACATGAAGCAAAAACATAGGACTAAAACAATTATAGTTTGATATTTTAACACTAAATTGTATAGCGCACTTTAAAATATCCCCTGTTCAGAAAGAAGTTTAGGGAAAATAGAAAAAAATTAATTTTTAATTGCCGAAGGTACGTGCACTCACCAGAGAGAAAAAAAGCATTCCCCGCCCAACCAGTGCAGCATGGTCATACCACAATACCTTCTTCATTTCTCTATCCTCTTGGGATTTGGGGCACACATGCACATGTGCACATATATACATGCACACCTGGTGTTTTTCAAGCTACTGGGACCAGGATTCAAACTGTAGTCAGCCATGTGGCATCAGCTTCCTTAGTCACTGCTACAGGGCCAGTCCTAGAAAATATTTTTTAAATTAATAAAAAAATGAAGCTGAATATAAACATTTGTAGGATGCAGCAAAGATTCACCACTGGATAGACTGATGAGGAAAGAGAAAATTATCAATATCATTAATTGAAGGGGGGCATCACTACAGATCCTGGCTACACTGAAATAGTAAGGATATTTTATACAAAACTTTATGCCAATTAATTTGATAGTCTTGATTAAATTGGCACTGTCTTTAAAAAGACAAACTATCGGAACCAGCAGTTAGCGTAATGGCTATGTCACTGGACTCCCATGTAGTCGACCACGGTTTGCGTCCCGGACCCGGTGGCTTAAAAACTCAAGCTGGGCGCGTGTGCGTGCATGCCCAAGATCCTGAGAGGAGAATGGAGGAGAAGGGATTGTGGCATGGCCATCCTCCCTGGGGGGGGATTTCTCGCTTTCTGTCTCTCTGTCTCTCTCTGTCTACCTGGCAAGCACACGCATCCTATAGCAAAAACCTCTCTTAAAAAAAAAAAAGTATGCCAACTATCAAAGTTGACTCAAATAGATACCTGGGTCAGCTTGTAGCATAGTGTTTAAGGTGGCTGGTCTCATGTGGGATCCTTAACCACAGCATGGTTTAAGTCCCAGGGCTGGTTGTAGGGAGCAGTCCAATCTGAAAAATTATGGTGACCTTTAGACATGCCACTCCCTACATCTGGTAGCTTGAAAAACATGCTGGACACGTGTGCATGTATGCCCAAAATCCCAAGGGGAGAATAGAGAAGAGATTGCAGCATGGTCCTCTTCCATGGGGAATGCTTTCTCACATTCATTCTTTCTGCCTCTCCAGCGAGCATATACACTGCATAGCAAAACTTAAAAAAATGTAGATACCTAAATAACTATATATCTGTTAAATTGAACTTCTGGCCAACTGTAAACTCATTTGCTGGGTTATATAAACAAAAAAAAAAAGTAGTGTTTGATCTGTTTCCAGTGGAGAATAAATTGGTTCTCCCACTTTAGAATTATTTTTTTTTTAATTTGCCAGAGGAGGACCAGCAGTTGACAGTTGGGGGGTTTCTCACTCTCTGTCTCTGTCTTTCTGGCAAGCACATGCACCCTATAGCAAAAACCTCTTCAAAAAAAATTATTTTCATAATTAATGAAAATGAATTAAATTTTGCTAATATTTAATATACAGATTGACAATGGTCACATAGAATTTAGCAGGCAAGTATCCTGGGAGTAAAGTGGGGGTTTTACCCTCTAAAGAGAACAAGAAGACTTTTCAGCAAATTGCTACAGAATGTACTTTATATGTGCTCAGTTTGTGGAATTTATTATGTACTAGTTTTAACCAAATAACCTTCGTGAAGTAGATAAGTGGCTTAAAAAGATTTTTACAAAGAAACTGCTGATTGAAGCTAATACCTAATGCAAGAGCTAGCAAACAAAAAGAAACTGGTCAGAACTGTGAACTCTTGGGAACCAGCAGTTAGCGTAATGGCTATGTTGCTGGACTCCCACATAGTCCACTGCAGTTCGCGTCCCAGACCCGGTGGCTTAAAACTCACGCTGGGCGCGTGTGCGTGCGTGCACAAGATCCCGAGAGGAGAATGGAGGAGAAGGGATTGCGGCGTGACCATCCCCCCTCGGGGGTGATTTCTCGCTTTCTGTCTCTCTCTCTCTCTCTCTGGCTGGCAAGCGCACGCGCCCTATAGCATAAACCTCTAAAAAAATTAAAAATAAAAAAATAAAAATAAAACAGCCAAATTCTTAAAAAAAAAAAAAAAAAAAAAAAAAAAAAGGGCATAAAATAATATAAAAAAAGACCAAAACACCCCAAAAAAAAGAAAAAGGGTTTTTTTGGAACCGGCAGTTGGCGTAATGGCTATGTTGCTGGACTCCCACGTAGTCGACCACAGTTTGCGTCCCTGACCCGGTGGCTTAAAACTCATGCTGGGAACGCATGTGTGCGTGCCCAAGATCCCGAGAGGAGAATGGATTGCATTGCAGCGTGCCCCCCTGGGGGGTGATTTCTCTCTGTCTCTGTCTGTCTGGCGAGCGCACGCGCCCTATAGCGAAAACCTCTCCAAGAAAAAAAGAAAAAGGTTTTTTTTTGCTTTAGTTTTGGTTTGGTATGTTTTGGGCCTGAGAATCCACTTCAGAAATTTTATCAAAGACTAGAATGTTCAATGGAAATTAGATTCATTTGGTTTATAATTCTGTAAGATCTACTGCAAAAAGGAATTTTAAAAAGTTTTGCATGTGCTCACTAGACACAGACAAGGTTGGGGAATAGTGAGAAAGCACCTCCCCCAGGGTGATGGGCACACCACAATGCCCTCTCCTCCATTTTCCTTTCAGGATTCTTGGCAGGTATACACACCTGGTATGTTTCCCAGGCTGCTGCTCTGGAACTTGAATTGTGTAGTCAGACACATGAGGTTCAGCTGCCTTAACCACCATGCCACTAGCTGGCCCACAGGTTTTAATTTTATATATTATGGTATATACATACAAATATATGTTTTATGTTTATTTAAATATGGAATGACATATTATTAGTATATGTATAATTATCCAAATGCTAATTTAAAGATCAATTATTAATGTCATATATTGCATTAAATTATCTTTGATCCATATAAACAATTTAAAACATAGTTTAAGCAGTTAAACAGACAAAATGCTCTTGTTTCAGGTCTGTATGTTTTTCTGTTTAATTTCACATGCAATGAAATGAACTCTTTTGAAATATGGCCCCAAATTATAAAACTAACTGAAAGAATTTTGGTTGTTGCTAAAGACAGGTTTCTGGGAATACATTACAAAATAAGAACATTATGTACACTTAAGATGTGAATCACAAACTTTTGTGCCATTTGGAAAAGTCATATACAGTATCTTCATTTTGTGTTTTAAAACCAAAAGAATAATTCTCAATAATGTGCCAAACAGCACTCTTTGAAGAGTGACTAGAAAAAGCATTTTTCTTTTAGAGTTCTAGCCAATTATATTTATAAATTATTTTAAAATCTCACTACAAATAAAGCATTTAGTACCCCCTGCAAATGTTCCACCTCCTCTCAATTACTTAATTCCGTGTTGAATTTCGAAATAATGACAACATTTAACGTGCATTTTCCTGCTAATTTTGTAATTAATCATACATCATTCTAAACTTACTTTATTGTTATAATGGATTGACTGGGCATTTTACCTTGTTCTAGAACAACAAAGAGTTGTGTGGTTTTTTGTTTTGTTTTGATTTGTTTTTCTAAGAAAGGTTCTCAGCATGTCACAATCCTCCCGTTTTAGCCTCACATTTGGAATTACCGGAACATACTACCACACCTGACTTAAACAATGTTTCACTATGTTCCCAAGGCCAGCCTAGACCTCACAATCCTATCTCAGCTTCCCTCCTTCACTGGGATTAACAGGTGCACTCTGCACCCAGCCTCTAAGTTGGATCAGGAATTGAACCTGTGGTCCCAGCCTGCAGAGCACAGTATCTTGCTAAACACATCACCACAGCTGGACCACAAAGAGAATTTTACAAATATTTGCATTATTCATGTAAATGAGTTACACATTTAAGTGAATGTTTTGTGATTACAGCTCTTCTTGTGCTATATGTATATTTTATTTCCATTTATTCTCTTGCTTTGAAATTCCCATGAGAAATACTAACTGTTCAGGAATATAGTACTGAAGGCCAGCTCTGTGGTTCACAGTAACCATAGCAATAACTGTCCTAAAAATAAAGACTGCCTTTGTCAGGGCAGATGGAATCATCTTCTGGCAAAGAATCAGGTTAGCAGGCAGTGATGGTACCTGGACCTGGGGATCCCACGTGATAGTAACATAATATAATAGCATGAGGGTTTAATACAAATAAAAAAGCTTAAAATAGACCTTATTTTCAGGCAAGATTTCCAGTAAGACATAATTAGAAACCAAGACTCTTATCTGTAAATGCTATATAATTTCATACAAGGAAATAAATTGCAACTCATTCTTTAACAATACGGGAATCTAACGAGATATTAATTCATTAACTGATGACCTATAAATGCTTCCTTATATCTCATTTAGGTTTGTTGGCAATTCTAATTTTAACTTATCAGTTTATAACAAGCTTTTTTTTTTAATTGCCAGAAGGTGGTGTGCTTGCCAGAGACAAAAATGACAGAGTAGAAGGGAGAAAGTACCTCCAATGGGGCATGATCATGCTGCAATCCTTTCTTCATTCCTCCATCCCATCAGGATTTGGGGTGTGCATGCACATTCACCTGGCATGCTTTTCAAGCTGCCGGGACCAGGATTCAAACCAGGGTGGGCCATGTGGACCCAGTTCCTTTAACCACTATGCTACAGGGCTGGCCCAGCTATCTTATTCAATTCATTCATTTGTACAGAGATAGACAGACATCCCCAACAAAGTCTTCATACTACAATCCCTGCCCCCTGAACCCCACCAACTTCAGCCAACCAAGATCACAGAACTGTGTACGTGTGCCTAATGTGCATGAAGAGATCTTGGGACTCAAAGCCAGAATCTTTCCACGTGGTTTCAGCATAACAGAACATTGCATTACTGCTGCACCATCACAACTGATCTGTGAGTAATCCTATAAAATGGAAAAACTTTTATACAGCCTTAAATCTCAGACAGTTTTATTAGAACACATCACAATGTATTATAATTACACATCTGTTTGTCTGCTTTCTTATTAAACCATGGCCTTTTGGAAGACAATGACTGTACCTATGTAATGGGTGTCTAGAAAGTGTATGTTGGACACCAGTAGGTGTAATGGTTACATTGCTGGACTCCCACATAGCCGACAGCAATTCAAGTCCCAGACCCATGACTTGACACTCATGCCAGGCATGTGAGCATGCATGCCCAAGATCCTGAGAGGAGAATGGAAGAGAAGGGATGGCAGTGGGGCCATCCCCTCCGGGGGGAAGGCCGGGGGGAATTCTCACCTTCTTTCTCTCTGTCTCTCTGGAGTATACATGCCCTATAGCAAAAGCCTCTCTTAAAAATAAAACAAAACAAAACAAAAAACTGTATGTTGAGGGTCAGTAAGTGGTATAGTGGTTGGGGTGCTGGACTCCCACATGGCTGACTGTGGTTCGAGTCCCAGACCTAGTGGCTTGAAACTCACGCCAGTACACATGCGCGCGCGTGTGTGTGTCCAATATCCCAAGAGGAGAATGGAAGAGAAGGGATTGCAGTGTGGCCTTCCTCCCACCCCTCAAGGGGGTGATTTCTCACTTTCTCTCTGTCTCTCCAGCAAGTGCATGAACCTTACAGCAAAAAATCTCTCTTAAAAAAAAAAAAAAGAGGAAAGAAAAGAAAGTGTATGCTGAATGAATGAATGCATAATTAGAGATCTAAAATTACTAATGAAGTAATGAAGTAATAGAAACAAGATTCTATAAAGGCTTAATAGTGTGAAAGGATTGGAGAGACTCACATATTTTCAATGTCTAAGAGGCTCCATGGATTCCAATTGCCTATTAGAAACTGAGATCTGGGCTGGTTCGGTTGGCTAGTAGTTAAGAGAACTGGATCTACATGGCAAACTGCAGTTCAAATCTCATTACTGGAAGCTTGAAAAATATGCCAGGCACATGTGTGTGGCCTAAACAGGATGGGTAAATGGAGGAGAAGGGACTGTGGTGTGATAAACCCGCACTGGGGGATGCTTTCTTCCTCTGCCTCTCTCTGTTTCTTCATTGAGCACATGTGCTCTCTGGCAACAACAACAAAAGAAAGAAAGAGAGAAGAAAAGAAAATTGAGATTATTACCAAAAGGCCTGTGTTGGTGACTTAGACACGGATTTAATGATTGGAAGGCACTTCTCCAGTCTCATGGCAAGGATGTTAAAACTAATGTATATTGGGACCAGCAGTTAGTGTAATAGCTATGTCGCTGGACTCCCATGTAGTCAACCGTGGTTTGTGTCCTGGACCCCGTGGCTTAAAACTCACGTGTGCGTGCGTGCCCAAAATCCCGAGAGGAGAATGGAGGAGAAGGGATTGTGGCATGGCCATCCCCCCTGAGAGGGTGATTTCTCACTTTCTATCTCACTGTCTCTCTGTCTGGCAAGCACACGCACCCTATAGCAAAAAACTCTCAAAAAAAAAAAAAACTAATGTATATTGATACAGGTTTAAGTCCTCTGACACAAGCTATATAACCTTTCTGTATTTGTTGATGGGTTGGTGATAAAAAATACTAACCATCAAAGGTCAAGGCCAATTTGTTTTCAATATAACTCATTATGCCATGGCCACTGCATGTAACACGCATTTTTCCTTTAACACATTAATCATTTTTGTTTGTTGGTCAAAAGAAACAGACAGACCCCTCATGCAAATAATGGGGCATGCTTGCCCATCCTTCCTCCAACGTCCAAGTCAAGGAAGCTCCATGGGATTGCAACAAAACATGGGCATACTTCTCAGATCCTTTTCTTTGAATTGTATATATTCATTTAACAAATATGACCTGAGCATATCTGGTGTACTAGTGACATTCATGGCATTTACAATATATCAAGGAACAAAACCAATTCCTCATCTGTAGGGTCCTCCAGTACTCCCCATTTTTTCCCTTAGCCTGGCTGAGAGGAACAAAGTACTCTGACCACTCTGTACACAGCCCACTGCGTTTCTCCTACAGGCTTGAGTCCCTACTGGGGCCTTGGACATTTGCAGACACTGATAAAGAGGTTTATGTTGTTGCCCACAACACTAAAAGAAATTGGCCCTGACCTTGAGTCAAATTTTTTAAATTCTCAGTATTAGACCCCATACCCTGACCCTCCTCACTGCAGACATACTTAGGTAGGACATTTTTCTCTTGCTGTCTGTTGGGAAGATGTGCTGTAGCCCACTTGGTAAGTAAGTTCCCCTAAAACTCGTTTGACCTAGTTACCCCGTATTTAATTTTTCTTTCATTGAAATGCTAACTTGCCCCATCTCAGGGTGGTTTGAAACACTCCCTTGTGCAAATTCCCCTGTTGCTGGTTTTGGGTTGTCTTCGGTCACTGAGGCTTCTCATGACCAGGAAGGCACCAAAGATATTTTGTTCACTTGTGGTACAGTTTATCAGGCAAACATCTCCCACCCTCCAGGACATAAAATATGAAGTTGTCATTTGATTCAGTGAGGTTTGATCCTTGATAATGCTTTTTCCCCCTTGTAAACTGTATAGAACTTCATACTCCCCTAATAAAACGTATCTTGCCTTAACTTGAAACTCAGATATTTTTGTTCTTGCCTTATTCTTCTCTAGCAGATTGTAAATCTTGAATCTTGCCTTATTTATCCTTTTACTTCCTAAACATGATAAATGTCCAATGAATGTTTAATTTTGACTTAATTCCATTTCCATATGAAGAACTTATCATAATTCTTATAAGTATGAATTCTCATTTAAAGTATTTATACACAGTTACATTACTTTTGAAGTATATATGAACAGTACTATATGAAAAGGAAAAACTCAAAATACTTGCTGAATTAAATCAAATGCTGAAAATAATTTTACTTACTTTTTGATTTTTTTCCTTTTGTGCCAATGCACTCACCAGAGAAAGAGGACAAGGGAAAAAGCACCCTACCCTCCAGTGGGGTGTGGTCATGCTGCAATCCTCTCTCCTCCATTCACTCCTTTCGGGATTTGGGACATGCATGCACATGCATCTGGTATGTTATCCAAGATGCAGGATCCAGGACTCAAATTGTGTGGTTGGTCACGTGGAGTTCACTGGCCATAAGTTGGCCCAGTTTTTTTATTTTTAAATCTTTTTTTTTTTTTGAGAGGTTTTTGCTATAGGGCGTGTGCGCTTGCCAGACAGAGAGAGACAGAGAGACAGAAAGCGAGAAATCACCCCCCAGGGGGATGGTCACGCCGCAATCCCTTCTCCTCCATTCTCCTCTCGGGATCTTGGGCATGCACGCACACGCGCCCGGCGTGAGTTTTAAGCCACCAGGTCCAGGATGTGAACCGCGGTCGACTACGTGGGAGTCCAGCGACATAGCCATTATGCTAACTGCTGGTTCCCCCTAAATCTTTTTTTTATGGAGGCTATATATTCCTCCTTTACTTGACCATCTAAAATCAACCTTCTACAAGAAAAAAAAAAGAAAAAAAGTAATTGAGGAAACAAAAGCACAGTCAGCAGGCTTTGAAGCAGTTTCGTAATATGTCACTTTTGTATCCCTTGCATACCACCCTTCTCTTTTAAAGCAGAAATGTCCATGCTGGGTCAGTCCAATAGCATAGTAATTAAAGGGAGTCGGAACTCAAATCGCCAACTGGGGTTTGACTACTGGCCCCAGTGGCTTGAAAAACATTCTGGGAACCTATGCATGCCTAAAATAGACAAATGGAGGAGAAGGGATTGCAGTATGACCATGACACATCAAGAGGTGCTTTCTCTCTCTGTTGACTGCATGTGCCCTCTGGCAATTACAAAATAAAAAAATTTCCATCTTGACCAAATTAGGTCATCTGAATTTACATATTTATCTCTTCTCCCTTTTACCTACTTACAAATGTATACTATTCTTACCTCACATCATTCTTTTCTGCCTTCCACTGTCCTTCAAATTATCCTATCAATTATCCTTGCCAAGGGTAATAAAGGGCACAACAAGGTATATAGTTACCCAAACTGACAAAATTTAAAATGCCAGATGACTTGCAAATGCTTTCTTACTTTGCTAAGAAATCTAGAGGGTTTGTATGACAGACTGGGTTATGTGAGAGGTGGCCTGAATATGTTAATGATGGCATGCAGTTGTCCTGATCATATAGATCAACGGAAGTTTTACATATGTGCGCAGGGTCCTGTGATTTCCAGGAACAACATAGACTTAGACTTAGCTGCAGCACCACAGAATTCCCACACTCAACATCAGGCAACTGGTAGAAGGTCTAAGTTACAATCCCATATTGTTTTTCACTTCCTGTCTTACTTAATGGAACATAATTCCTGCTACGAATAAAATAGGTCCCAACTCTTTAAGCCCTCAGCATGACAAGTGTACTTAATTTATGATTTATCTCATTCTATTTTGCTTGACTGTTGTCTTGTCTTGAACTATGTACCCCTTGAGACTAGGACCAGAAATTTGCATCTTTGTTTTCTCAGTTCTTCCTTTTTTTTTTTTAAAGAGAGATTTTTGCTATAGGGCATGTGCACTCACTGGAGAGACAGAAAGTGAGAAACCACCCCCCAGCGGAGTGGCCACGCCACAATCCCTTTTCTTCTATACTCCTCTAGAGAACTTGGGCATACAGCCACATGCACCCAGCATGAGTGTCAGGCCACCAGATTCGGAACTTAAACTGTGCTCGATTATGTGGGAGTCCAGCAGTGTACCCATTATGCCACCTACTGGTCCCCTCATTATTCCTTGCCAGGTGTTCATGGAAATAAAAATAAAGTTGTGTTCTAAGACTCTGAGCTTAGTATCCTTTAGGACTAGTAAAGGAAGGTTATCTGCCACCCATTCTGGTTTATTCTAGGGTTGTGCACATAGACCACGATGCAGGGACTTTATATAGGCAGTTAAGCATATGTAGCACAAGTGCGTCCAAGTGCTTTTTTTGAGAGTTTTTTTTTTTTTTTCGCTCTAGGGCGCGTGCACTCGCCAGACAGACAAAGAGAGACAGAGAGATAGAAAGCGAGAAATCACCCCCCAGGGGGGATGGCTACGCCGCAATCCCTTCTCCTCCATTCTCCTCTTGGGATCTTGGGCATACACGCACACATACCTGGCGTGAGTTTTAAGCTACCGGGTCCGGGACGCGAACCGTGGTCGACTACATGGGAGTCCAGCAACATAGCCATTACACTAACTGCTGGTCCCTACGTCCAAGTGCTTTTAATAATGTCAAGTAGGAATCTGATGGGGCATAGTGGCGAAGTGCAACATTCTATGAGGCCAACCCACCTGAAAGCGTCCCTGGTTCACGGAGACCTTCCTGAGTACCTCAGACACACGTGTGATCCAGGACTGACTGAAGCTGGGGTCGACTGCAACATCAAGACCCTGCAAAGAGTGTTGTCTTTTTCATGTTCATGGAAAAAATGAACAAAAACATTGTTTAAAAAGGAGTAATAGGATAAGAAATTCATGTCTGTAAAAGACTAATATTTTATTGATAACAGTAGAAGCAGACAATTAAAACGTATAAAATTTTGTAGCAATACAAAAGATACTAAAATATCTTTTCAGGGGACTGGCAGGTGATATGGTGATTGAGGATGCTGGACTCCCACATTGACCGAGGTTCATGTCCCAGACCTGGCGGCTTGCTTTCTCTTTCTCTTTCTCACTCTCTCTCTCCTCTCTCTTCCTCTCTGATCTAATTAAAAAATAATAATAATAAATAAATAAATGGATAAATAAAGTTAAATAAAATAATTCTTTAAAAAACGTATCTTTTCAACTTTACTTATAAAGAAGTGATTATTAAAGAATAAGTGTTACTGCTAATGGTACTACTAGTTACTGCTCAATTTTTTTTTATTTTAGCAGGGTTTTTTTTTTTTTTTTTTTTTTTTTTGTGTTATTCTTTGGGTCATGTGTGCTCACCAGAGAGACAGAGAGAAACAGAGAGACAGAAAGTGAGAAATCACCCCCCAGGGGGGATGGCCATGCCACAATCCCTTCTCCATTCTCCTCTCGGGATCTTGGACACGCACTTACATGTGCCCGGCATGAGTTTAAGCTACCAGGTGTGGGACTCGAACCGCGATTGACTACATGGGAGTCCAACGACATAGCATTTATGCTAACTGCTGGTCCCTCATTTCAGCAATTTTTAATAAAAGGTATATATAAGATTATTTACTCCTGCATCTTCTCAATTGTTTCTTCCTTACATTTGCCCTTTTCCTGTACTACATGGTGAGACTTGGCTTTCTGTTCAAGGATCTTTTTGCCATCTTTGTCCAATTTTATTCTAGTGATAACCACCTTGCTGGGGCGAACGCCCACGTGAACAGTTGTGCCATTAGCCTTTTCCTTCTGTGCCCGCTCAGTGTAGATGACATGTTTCTTCCTGTAAACTTGGACTACTTTACCAATTTTATGACCTTTATAGTGTCCTCACACAACCTGAACCTCATCATCTTTTTGGATGGACACAGATTGCACATTGTACTTCAGTTCTTTGGAAAGAGGGGAAGATGTAATCTCCGAGGATGTGGGAAGGTACATTTAAATGCCTTTTATGGTTCTTGCTTTGGTCAGAAGTCAGAAAAGGATTGAACTTCATTTTGACTATTACCACTCCGGCCATGGTCGCAAAAGAGAAAGGTCTATGCATAGCTTCTGATTCTGTACATTTTCATTTATTGCTTAATTTTGATTCAGGCAGTAAGGATACAGGTATTTCTTATATGCCATATTTCATGTGAGGGCATATTTTACAGATTTATAGAACAATTGCAATAGTAATACTGAACTTTCAACTTGATGAAAATTTCATGGCAACCGGATGAATTTCATCATTGTCTAGAATTTGGCCAGACAGTCAGAAAATTTAAGTTATTTCTGGAAATTTTTTACTGAAAAGCTATTAGGAATGGTAGTTGGCATATGTGGCACAGGTCCTATGGTCTAGGGAAGAGGACATTTGCTAAATTATGTCTGATAGTGATGAGAGCCAAAGCCAGAAAATCTTGTCCAAATGGTTAGTCCAAGTTAAGTCCATGCAAACATACAGCAGATTAGAATTCAAGGGAATTTTCAAACTAAGAAGGCACAAAAAGGAAGTGGAACATCCATCTTTGGACAGTCAGCAGCAAGCTATCTAGATAAAAGCTCTCTAGATGAAAGCTGCTACTACCTTATGCTGGATCTCATGTGTTACTTCTGGTGTGATTCATTAAAAGAGTCCAGAACGGAGTGGTCACTAAACTTCATATGCTGGCAAGATGGCAGATACTATCTTTGCCCAGGTTTAGTCTTATCTTTAGTTTAGACAGTTCTTGTCAAAAGAAAAGTTATAGAACAGACCGACAGGTCAATCATATCCAAAAACATATCACTAGTTTTAAGCAATTGGAGTATCACATTCATTGGCATTGGTATATTTTTATTCACATTTCTTACACTTGGGGTTCACTGAGCTTCTTTAATTTATGGGTTTGCAATTTTTATCTACTTTGCAAATTTTCAGCTATTAGATCTTCAAGTATTTTTTTCTGTCTTTCAAACCTCCTTCAGAGACTCCAATTACATGTATACTAGGTTGTGTGAAGTTGTGTTACAAGCTTCCCTGATACTCTGTTTATTTTTTTCTTTTATGCTTTTTTCTCTCTGTTCATTTTGGATAGTTTCTACAACTGTGTCTTCAGGTTTGCTAATGTTTTCTTCTTCAGTATTTAATATGCTGTTAACTTCACGCAATCTGCTGTTAACCTCAGACACTGTAAGTAATGTCTTTTTTTTTGAGAGATTTTCACTGTAGGGCACGTGCGCTCGCCAGACAGACAGAGAGAGACATAGAGACAGAAAGCGAGAAATCACCCCCCAGAGGGGATGGCCATGCCGCAATCCCTTCTCCTTCATTTTCCTCCTGGGATTTTGGGCATGCATGCACATGCACCAGCATGAATTTTAAGCTGCCAGGCCTGTGACTCGAACTGCGGTCAACTATGTAGGAACCCAGCTAACATTACATCATCTGCTGGTCACAGTAATGTCTTTTTTATATCTTCCATGTCTCAGCTTAACATGCTCAATCTTTTCTGTTTTACTGAATCTATAAAATATGGTTATAAGGGAACCAGCAGTTAGTGTAATGGCTATGTGGCTGGACTCCCATGTAGTCGACTGCGGTTCAAGTCCCAGACCCGGTGGCTTAAAACTCACACCAGGCGCGTGTGCGTGCGTGCCCAAGATCCTGAGAGGAGAATGGAGGAGAAGGGATTGTGGCGTGACCATCCCCCCCGGGGGTGATTTCTCACTTTCTGTCTCTATGTCTCTCTCTGTCTGGTGAGCGCACGCGCCCTATAGCGAAAACCTCTCCAAAAAAAAAAATATGGTTATAACATCTTTTTTTTTTTTTTTTTAGGTATTTTTGATGCATTTTTTTTATTGCAAGAAAAACAGTTTTCTGGGGTTTTTTTCTGAAACATTTTTTAATTAGTTAATTTGCATTAATTCCCTAAGTATCATCACAGCATACAAAATGTGATTTCCTGTCCAGAATATGCTGAATAGTGGCTTAATCATGCACATTACCGTCAATAATTTTCCATTTCTAGTTTTATATATATATATTTTTTTTTCTTTTTACCCCTATTCTGACCCTCTGCCCTTTCCCACCCTCTCCTCACACTATCTCTGGTGTCTATAGTTGTCTTCCATTCTTCCTCTGCCCACATTTTATTGATCACACAATTTCTTAAATAATCTAAGTACTTTCAATGGCAATTTCAGCTGGTAATTTAAAGAAAAGCATTTTTAACTTTAGTAAATCAAAAAAATGCTAAGGAACTTTGCTTAAAACTTAAAGTCAGGAAACAGGTTAGGATTCTGTTCAAATAGTAGGTACATGAACCTATCGACAGCTCAAGACAAGACAAAAATCTTTAAAACCGACAACAAAGCCTAGAAGAAAATCACAATATTTAAGTAAAAAGTCATAAAATGCTGTTTCACCAGTTTAGTTTTATGTACTTAATCTATCTTCTGTTGTGGTTTGATCTTCCTGATTAAATTATGGGATATAATATTCAACTTAGACTTGTCTCTATAATTAATTTGGCCATTTTCTTAGTTTGTGAACTCTTATTTCTGTGTGTCTGTATTTATTTTTCTTGATATAGCATTCCCTTGAGAACTTCTTGGAGATCTGGTCTGATGCTGCTAAATTTTGTCAGGTTTTATTTATCTGAGAATGTTCTTGTCTTTTCTT
>NW_006159858.1:3175144-3196131 GCF_000334495.1 Tupaia belangeri chinensis
TCACCAGACAGACAGAGAGAGACATAGAGACAGAAAGCAAGAAATCACCCCCTGGGGGGATGGTCATGCCGCAATCCCTTCTCCTCCATTTTCATCTCAGGATCTTGGGCATGCACGTACACATGCCCAGCGTGAGTTTTAAGCCACCGGGTCTGGGATGCGAACCACGGTCGACCGTGGGAATCCAGCAACATAGCCATTACACTAACTGCTGGTTCCCAGAATGTTCTTGTCTTTTCTTCCCATATGAAGGATAATCTTGCCAGGTAAAGTATTCTTGGTTGGAATTGCTTTTCCCTCAACACTTTGAATACATTTTCCCATTCTTTCCTCACTCGCATTGTTTCTGGTGAGAGGTCTGCTGTTAGCCTGATGGGATATCCTTTGTAGGTAACTTGACATTTCTCTCTTGCCAGTCTTAGTATCTTGTCTTTGTCTGCAGTTTTGGTCAGTCTGGCTATAATGTGTCTTAGAGAAAATATTCTTGGGTTGAATCTATGTGGGGACCTTTGTATTTCTTGGGACTGGATCTTTGAGTGCCTCTCTAGGGTTGGAAATTTTTCTTGCAGGATTTCATGGAATAGATTATCAATGCCCTTATGAGTCTCTTCGCCTTCTGGGATACCAATTATCAGGATGTTTGGACGTTTGATGGTATCTAGTATTTCTTGAATATTATGCTCATTTTGGGGGGTCATTTTCTCAGTCTTTGTGGTGGATTTTTCTAAGCCAGCAATTTTTTCTTCTATGTCCAATATTCTACTTTCTGTATGATTTAGTCTGCTTTTAATATTTTCAGGAGAGATTTTTTACTTCCTCTATTATAGCCTTCTTTAACAGGTCCATTTGATTCTTTTTGAAAGTGTGTAATTCCTCTTTCAGATCTTGGAAAAATTTCCTCACCTCCTGGAACTCGTCATCTCCTTTCTCCTTTCTCTTCTGTAGTTCATTGTCTCTCTTCTCTTCCATCTCTGTTAGCTTCACCATTACAAATATTCTAAATTCTTTATCGGTCATTTCCATGATTTCCATTGACCTTTCTGTGGATGAAGAGAGTTATTCTTTTCCCTTGGAGGAGAGGTATTTTCTTGCTTTCCCATATTTCTTGTGGTTCTGTGGTGATTTCTAGTCATCTGATGGATGGTGTGTTTCTTCCTAAACTTGAAGTTCAATCTGAGCATTCAGGAGCATGCAGAAAGAGGTGATCTAGAATTTCTTTGCCGTTCCGTTTTGATCCCACTCAAGTTTTTGGGCTGGAGGCTGAATTATCAGTAGAAAATTTCATTTCTCTTTTTTTCCCTGAAATCACTACTTCTCAGGAGCCATGAAGGTGTCTTTTTTTGAAGGCCTGCCCCTTGCCTGTCCACTAGAGTTTGTGGGCTGGAGGCTGAATTATCAGTAGAAAATCTTCATTTCTCTTTTTCCCCTGAAATTACTAGTTCTCAGGAGCCATGAAGGTGTTTTCCTAAATAAATAATTCTTTAGTCTGAGAGCTTCATTTGTCATTGGATAGAGGACTTCGCTCTTTCTCTACTCATTAATGCAGATGTTGCTGGTGCCATGATTAAACCTTGGGCAGATGCAGTAGCCAACCACACTGAGAGCTGTCTGGCCCTTTCCTCCTTGCCAAGTCAAGAAAGAAGCCTTCTTAGGAACAGAAAACTGGCCCGAATGGGAAAGAGCTGACTCCTGCAGCCATCACCCAGGGGCAAGCTCAGGTCACTTTCACTCTGGGAATCTGGGAGGTACTTGGTTATAACATTTTTTTTCTTTCTTTCTTTCTTTCCTTCTTTCTTTCTTTCTTTCTTTCTTTCTTTCTTTCTTTCTTTCTTTCTTTCTTTCTTTCTTTCTTCCTTCCTTCCTTCCTTCCTTCCTTCCTTTCTTTCTCTCTTCCTTCCTTTTCTTTCTTTCTTTCTCTTTCTTTCTTTCTTTTTTTCTTCTTTCTTTCTAGTTTGCTACAGGGTTTGCGTGCTTGAGAGAGAGAGAGAGAGATAATGAGAGAACAAGAATGTGGGAAAGCAAACTGCCAGTTCTGCAAACTGCAGTTGGTCATGTGTGTAGTCCAGTGCTGTAGCCACCATCCCCTCCTCCTCCTTCTTTTCTTTTTAAATTTGCTATAGGGCATGTGTACTAGCCAGAGCGAGAGACAGAGGGAAAGTGGGAAAGCACCCCCTAGAGGTCATGACCACATCACAATCTCTTCTTCTTCATTCTACTCTTAAGATTTTGGGCACTCACAGACAAGTGCCCAGCATGTTCTTTTAAGACACTGTGGGTCCAAGACTTGAACTGTGCAGCTGGTTGGTCATGGGATCTGGCCACTGTAACCACCATGCTACCTGTTTTAAATCCTTGCCTACTAATCCTATTATCAGTGGCATTGCTTAGCATTGGTCTAATTTTATTGATTGATTATTGTTCCCATTATGGGTCATATTTTCCTAGTTCTTTGCATTTTTGTAACTTTTAAAATTAAATGTCAGAGTTTGTGAGCTTTATCTTGTTGAATGCTTATTATTTCTGTATTCCTGTAAATATTTTAAGCTTTGTTCTGAGATGCAATTCTCATAAATAGTTCATCTCTTTGTGGCTTACTGTTAAGCTTTGTTATATGGGATCAGAGTAGCCTTTAGTCTAGGTTTAAGTTTTCTCATTAACTTTTCCTCACTACTCAGTGACCCACTGATTACAAGATTTTCTAATTTCTTTGGTACAAAGTTGAATTCTCATACCCATGTGAGAGTTGAGAATTAGTTCCTCTGCTCATTTCAGGTGTCTCTTCCCCAGGCATTGGGTAGTTACCAGGACCATGGTTTGAGTCCCAGACCTGGCGGTTTGAAAAACAGACCAGGCATGTGTGTGTGTATGCATGCCCAAAATCCCAAGGGAAGAATGGAAGTGAATGAACTGTGGCATGGCAATTACCCCTAGGGGGTGATTTCTCATTTCCTCTTTCTTTCTCCAGCAAGTACACATGCCCTCTGGCAAAAACCTTAAAAAAAAAAAAAAAGCAAAAAAAAAAAAAAAAAAGCAAGAATTAGATTACGTACACCAACTCAAAATAAATAGGCAAAATATATTTTCCAAAATAATTTCCTAATCCAGCAAGGGCTATCAAAATTCATAGTAAGAAACTGATCAAATAGGAATTTACTCTAGTGTGTTTTTAACATCTTTAACAATAATTGCTTCATTCATCATTTCCTCTCAATCTTGTACCATGTTTTTGCTTAATTTTCAGACCTAACATTAGTCTCCAAATCATCTTTCTCCAATGACTCCAGCTTAAAGTCTTTCTTTTGTTCTGGTCTTTAACCTATAAAGAGCATTTTATTTTATATTATGTTAGTTTTTCTTACTGCAGAATTGAGTAGTATTATGCATAAGTAATGGCAATATTTCCCAGTTACATGCTATGATCGCTTAAGTGAATTGTCCATTTAACTCAACCCTACAAACATTAAGACTTTTTAAAGACTTGGGACCAGCAGATGGCATAATGATTATGTCACTAGACCCACACATAGTTGACCGTGGTTTGGGTCCTGGATCCAGTGGTGCAAAACTCATGCTGGGCGTGTGTGCATGTGTGCCCAAAATTCTGACAGGAGAATGGAGGAGAAGGGATTGTGGCATGGCCATCCCTCCTGGGGGGTGATTTCTCGCTTTCTGTCTCTCTGTCTCTCTCTGTCTCTCTAGCAAGCACACATCCCTGTAGCAAAAATCTCCCTCTAAAAAAAAGTCTTGAATCATCTTGCACAAAAAGCGTTCTACAATGAATTAAATATTTTTCTTTCTCTTGAAACAGCTTGCACAGAACAGCCTTTAACCTTGTTCTAACTCAGGTTCTGATTAAAAGCATCTGTTATGGCACCAGTCCATGGCACAGAGAACCAAGACACTAGATGACTGTAGATGTTTTTTTCTCATGTCAATAGTATCATATATTCTTTTGCTTTATTTACAATCAGCTGTTTCTTCTTGCTCCTGATGCTGCTCTAGAAGTTCCTTTTATAAATTTCAGTTCCTAATTACCTCAGAACCCAGCCAAGTGAACTCATTAACATTTGTGATAAAAAATAAATCAACCCCCAGGATCTTATAAATAAATTTGATCAATTTAGTGTTCCTGAGACCAGCAGTTGGTGTAATGGCTATGTCGCTCGAGTCCCACGTAGTCGACCGTGGGTCAAGTCCCAGACCTGGTGACTTAAACTCAAGCTGGGAGCGTGTGTGCGCGCGTGCCCAAGATCCCGAGAGGAGAATGGAGGAGAAGGGATTGCGGCGTGGCCATCCCCCCTGGGGGGTGATTTCTCGTTTTCTGTCTCTCTGTCTTTCTGGCGAGGGCACATGCCCTATGGCCAAAACCTCTCAAAAAAATAAATAAATAAAAAAGTGTCCCTTTCTTTGTATATGCAAATACCTCTTTTTTTTTTTTCCTTTTCCTTGCTTTTTAACAAACTTTCCAGAGGGCACGTTCACTTGCTGGAGAGAAAGAGAGACAGAAAGAGAAAGCATCTCAAATGGGGCATGGCTACACCATGATCCTTTTTCCTCTATTTCTCCATTCTGTCAGGATTTGGGGCTTGCATGCACATGCACATGCACACGCACACGCACACGCACACACACACACACACACACACACACACACACACTATCCTGGTGTGTTTCTCAAGCTACCGGGGCTGGGAGTTGAACTGTGGTTGACCATGTAGGAGCCATCTCCCTTAATCACTGTGCTATGGAGGCTGCCCCTAGTTTTTTTGTTGAACACTTTGAATATGTTATACCCACGCCTTCTTGTAGTGACTATTTTCCTTGGCATATCAGCTGCTAATCTTACTAGTCTTCACTTGTAAATGAGGTATTCTCTTGCTGCTTTCAAGGGTTTTATCTTGTTTTTGACTTCCAGCATTTTCACTGTGATGTGTATGTGTGTGGATCTCTCTGCATTTATCCTACTTAGACTTCCTGGGTGTGTAGGCTATTGTTTTCAATAAAGTTAGGAAGTGTTCAGCCATTATTTCTTTGGATATTTTTTCCTGCTCCTTTTCAATTTCCTCTCTTTCTAGTGTTCCTGTTATCACATGTTGATGTGCTTAACTGTGTCCCACATTTCTCTGAGACTCTTTTTCCTTTAAAGAAATATTTTATTTAAATTTATTTATTTACTTACTTATTTTAATTTGATCAGAGAGGGACAGAGCAAGAGAGAGAGAGAGAGAGAAGGAAAGTGAGAAAGCAAGTCGCCAGGCCTGGGACTTGAACTGTGGTCAGCCATGTGAGAGTCCAGCATCCTTAACCACCACGCCACCTGCCAGACCCTCTCTGAGGCTCTTTTCACTTTTTTTTCTCTTTGTTCTTTGGCTTGCATATAATCTCTTCAGATCTACCAGTTAGTTTACTCTTCTACCAGTACAAACCTACGGTTAAGTCGTGATGAAGTTATTTCAGTTACTGAGTTTTTTTTTTTTTTTTAAGAGAGTTTTTTTATGAAGTTTTTTTATTTTCTGAGTTTTTTTTTTTTTTTTAAAAGAGTTTTTTTTTTTTTTTTTTCCTATAATGTGTGTGTACTTTCTGGAGAGACAGAGAGACAGAAAGCAAAAAACCACCCCCTCAGGGAGGATGGCCATTCTGCAATCCCTTCTCTTCCATTCTTTTCATGAGACTTTGGGTGCACACACACACACACACACACACGCATCAGCGTGAGTTTTAAGCTGCCAGGTCTAGGACTCAAAACTGCTGTCAACAATGTGGGAGTCCAGTGACAAAACCATCATGCCATCTGCTGGTCCCATTTTTTAAAATTTTAAACAATTTTAATTTGCTAGATGGCACACACATTCACGAGAGAAGGAGAGAGGAGAGAGAGAGAAAGAGAGAGAAAGTGAGAAAGCAAGCCACCAGTTTGGGGACTTGAATGGCAGTTGGCTATGTGGGAGTCCAGTGCCTTGACTACCATGCCACTTGCTGGCCTGCTATTATGTCTTCCCCCCCTCCCCACCCCAGTTCTCCAGAGAAACACACAGAGCTAGAGGGAAAAAGCATCCCAAATGGGATATGGTCAAGCTGCAATCCCTTTTCTTCCTTTTCTCCATCCTGTCAGGATTTTAAGCATGCATACACATATGCTTGGTGTGTTTTTCAAACTGCCAGGGTCAGGACTTGAACCTCAGTCAGTCAGCTCCCTTACCTACTACACCACAGGACCAGCCCTAGTTACTGTACTTTTCAATTCCAAAATTCCTATCTGGTTCATTGTTGTAATTTCTCCATCCTGTCAGGATTTGGGGCACAAATGTTCAATATGTTTTCTGGGCTACCAGATATAGGATTTGAACCATGTGGTCAGACATGTGTTATCTAGGTCCCTAAGCACCAGCCTCCAAGGCTAGCCTTTCCTTCTTTTTGTTCTTTTGCCATAGGGCACGTGCATTTGCTGGAGAGAGAGAGAGAGAAACAGACAGACAGAGACAGTAAGAGGTAAATTGAGAAATCACCCCACAGGCGGCCTTGCCATATTGCAATCCCTTCTCTTCCATTCTCCTCTTGGGATTTTGGGATTTTGGGCACACAGATGCACACACACTCACACATACCTGGTATGAATTTCCAGCTGCTGGATCTGGGATTTGAACAATGGTTGGCCATGTGGGAGTCCAGTGCCTTAACCACTACACCACCTGCAGGTCCCTTTCCTCCACTTCTTTTTTTTTTTTTTTTAAAGAATTACTTTATTTATTGTCATTACTAGTTTTAAAAATTTGACCAGAGAAAAAGTGAGAAAGCAGCAAGCTGCCAGGTTTGGGACTTGAACTGCAGTGGACCATGTGGGCGTCCAGTGCCTTTATCACCATGCCACCTGCTAGCTCCTCTTTTACTTCTTGCATCATAGTTTTCTTTAGTTCTGCGAGCATGTTTACAATGGCTGCTTTGAATTCTTTTTTATGACATCTAGTCATTTTTACATGTAGTTTGTGTTAGCTCCTTATTTTAGTGTATGAGTCACACTTTCCTGTTTTTTGAATGTGTCCTATTTTTCCCTTGGAAGCTGGACATTTAAGATAATATACTGTAGCAACTCCCAGCACTTATTTTGTTTGCTTAGTAACTGGCAAGATTACTTTTCATGAAACTCATCTCTCTACTCCACTCCTCCTCCCCATGCAAACACACACACACACATACACACACACACACACACACACACACACACAGTTTTAAGCTTTTGATATTGCCACCCTGGGATAACTGGTTTTTGCGGGGCTCTCTTCCTCTGGTTAACACCCAGTTGTTACACTGCACTAATACCTGGCTGATGCTCTATCATTTTCAGCAATACCCTCGGTATAAATCACTCTGTAAATAAGTCCAATCAAATTTTGGCCCCTTTGAAGAAAGTTAATGAGGTCAATATTTAAGATTTATTCTTATCCTAGGAGAGATCCTACAGCTATTCTATTCTGTTTTTCTCCTACAAACTAACCAGTCTACAATTTAGCTTAATCTTTTTTTTTTTGGAGAGGTTTTCACTATAGGGCGCGTGCGCTTGCCAGAAAGACAGAGAGAGACAGAGAAATGGAAAGTGAGAAATCACCCCCCAGGGGGGATGGCCACTCCGCAATCCCTTCTCCTCCATTCTCCTCTTGGGATCTTAGGCACGCACGCACATGTGCCTGGTGTGTTTTAAGCCACCGGGTCCGGGACTTGAACTGTGGTTGACTACATGGGAGTCCAGCGACATAGCCATTACGCTAACTGCTGGTCCCAATTTAGCTTAATCTTAAAAAAAAAAAAAAAGTTTATTCGAGAGAGAGATAGATGCACACACACTGAAATCCTCGACAGGATCTTATGCCATGATTCCCTTTCCTCAGTCCTCTGGCTTGTCAAGATCTTCAGCAGGTGTTCAAAGCACATTCTCAGGTCGCCTGGAGATCTAAACCCATGGTGGATTCCAGACCACAGTTCAGTATGTTACCTTTGGTGCTTTCAGGCTGGGCCTAGCCTATAGCTTAAATATCTTCACAACTGTGTATTACGGCACGTTCCACCATTTTTTTTTAGAATACTCTTTGCCTTGAACTTTTCCATGTTCTGTTGCAAATTATGTCAGTTCCTTTGGGAAGAGCTTTTGTTTATTTCAAAACATGCATTTATGTACTGGAAGTTGGAAGATGTCACGTAGAAAAGGCAGTCATGTATTTTTTTTTTCTTTATAAAATAGTGGATATGGTCTCCCCCCCAAAGCTGTAGTACATCTAAAAAGTGATGTGGGTTTAATCCTTCACTTAAGATAATTCAGCATTATCAGTTTTTAAAGGAAACACAAATACTCTGGAAAGAAATCAGTCTGCTTTAACAAACTGTATTCATGCTAATGAAATTTTAATCTTCTTTAAGGGTTATGGCCAAAATCCAAATCCAAATATCATCAAAGGACCATCTCTAGAAAATTGGAATGTAAAAATCTTGTGTTCAATTTAGCTATCATCAGTGTCTTCCTCATCTTCTTCAAGGTCATCAAATTGAATTTCATCATTTCCATGTCTAAGTTGCCAGTTGTATTGATTTTTAGCATACTCACCATACGTCAGACTCTGGCTTCATCTGCGTTGTATTCTTTTTTTTTTTTTTAAGAGGTTTTTGCTATAGGGCACATGTGCTCACCAGAAAGACAAAGAGAGAGACAGAAAGCGAGAAATCACCCCCCCCCCCAGGGGAGATGGCCTCGCCGCAATCCCTTCTCCTCAATTCTCCTCTCGGGATCTTGGGCATGCACTGCAGTCGACTACATGGGAGTCCAGCGACATAGCCATTATGCTAAATGCGGGTCCCCTCATCTGCATTGTATTCTAAAATTATACTAGGTTGGTTATGCTATGAGCCCATGCTCACTAGCAACAAATGTAATATATATCCTTTGGAAAGAGATGAAATGCTGTTGTATGGGCTGCTTCCCCCCCCCCCCCAGGCACAATTTCTGAACCTGGGATAGACCAATGGCAAGTCTCCTGAGTCCCATCTCTGCTCTGGGAGCTCAGGTGGAGGAAAAGGATTAGAGCCCAAGGGTCCTCTCAACTTTCTCTGGGCACTGAACATCACTGCAGAAACTCCAGTAGGGGTGCTCAGGACCCCAGTATTCTCAGCGCTCCAGCTCAAGTACAGCTTCAGTTCCATGTGTGGGGCTTGGACGGAAGGGTTTCCCCACCTCTTGAACACACTCCTCTAGGACTTAGCCTTAGCATCGGGTAGCAAGGGTCCAGAAGAGAAGTGCTGTGTCCAGTCCCTCTAGTACTGTGGGCAGAGCCTATACTGTGTTTTCGGTTGAAGCAGCTGCGTGTGAAGTTTCTAACATGGGGAAGGGAAGAAGAGGTGTTGGTTCAAACAACGCAGACTCTGGCTCTCTTACCTGAAGGGTTTCAGTACATTTTTTCCCCCTTAATCGATGTTTATTCACTTGTTGTTTGCCTTTAGGACCATTTCCAGGGGCTTTACCATAGTTGTTTGTTGTTTAAGTAACTTCTCCAGTTTCTTTGGGTGGGTAAGCAGAGTTCTTCCTACTACCAGGTCGGCAGTCAATCCCTCTTGGTATCATTCTTGTGACTTTCCTGTAAGTTTAAAATGATTTCTACAACAGTTAAGGAGTTTAAAAACATCACAAGGGATTAGTTATTGGGAATAAACAGGTTAAAATGTAAAAGCACATTTACTTGTGCAAGTCCCCATACATCCGTAGTAAAGGATGTTGGTGTTGATAACCAGAGCTACTTTCCGCATTCTCAGAAATACCAAGTCACTGAGCGAAACAGGAAGCGGCTTGTTTTTCACTGGGGAGGTTTGCAACTCGAAGGGACCCCTGGAAAGTGTGGTCGCTAGGCCTAACACGACGAATATCATCGGTGTCAGCTCTGCAGGGTGACACGTCCGGGCAGGCGGAGGCCACTGGAGGCAGCGTGTGCGTAGCCATCGCCCAGCTCCACGCCCGCTTCCCGGTTTTCGGTTTCCTGGCCTCCATCTTGCCTGCGCCTTTCGGGTGACACCGGAGTGAAGGCGACCAAGCAAGAGCGCCCTTGGCCCATGGTACGTGCACGTGCCCCGCGCTCGACCCCGCTGCTCGCGCACTGCGGGCCCCTCACCTGCTGTGCCCGAGCTGCTCAGACCCAAAAGCCGACTCCCGCTTCCGTGTTGGCTGCGCAGCTGGCCCGGCGCCCCCCTCCCGGTCGGGCGCTGCCCGCAGCACACCCGCGCAAACGCGAACTGACCGGGGGGTGCAGGGCGCCGGCAGGGGCCAGGGGAGGGGTGGGCCCTCGGGCAGGTGACTCAGCCCTGTGGGCTGCTGATCCTGTTTGCCCGCAGCTCAACGGAGTGGTTCGACCGCGAGGTCACCTTTGGCCAGCAGTGCCACCCTTGCATACTGAGAGGTGAAGCAGCTGCGAGCTTTGGTGGCCGGTCCCCAACCACCGTATAAACTTGACTGAAGATGAACTTTGAGAGTTGCTCAGTTCTGTGGGGTGAACTGTTTAAAAGATTTGGCAGATTTTCCTTGCGAAAAGTTGACGAGAACGAGGACTTTTGCTGTGGGGTGGGGTGGGGTGGTGGTGGTGGTGGTGGTGTGCGCGCTGTCTCTGGCGCCGCTGATCTGGCCGGAAATTTTACTCTTTCGCAATGGCCTGGTAAACTAGGACAGGTTATTTCCCAGAGAGGTTTAGTGTCTATTTTTTGGCAAAGTTAGAAACGCTTTATTAGGAAGTTTTTAAAGCCTGAGGGTAAACCTAGGCCTGCCCCTTTTTCTCCACCAGATTTCTTTCCTTCTTCTTTTCTTTGTTCTTTTCTTTCTTTCCGGAGACAATCCCTTCTCCTTTCTCCTCTTGGGATCTTGGGCACGCATGCACACGCACCCGTCGTGAGTTTAAGCCACCGGGTCCGGGACTCGAACTGCGGTCGACTATGTGGGAGTCCAGCTACATAGCCATTACGCTAACTGCTGGTCCCCTTTCTTTCTTTCTTTTGAGAGGTTTTTGCTATAGGGCCCGTGCGCTCACCCAAGAGGCAGAGCCAGAGAGACAAAGCGAGAAATCACCCCCCAGGGGAGATGGCTACACCACAATCCCTTCTCCCATTCTTCTCTTGGAATCTTGGGCGCGGTGCGCACAATGCACGGCATGAGTTTAAGCCACCGGGTCCAGGACTTGAATCGTGGTCGACTACATGGAAGTTCAGCGACATAGCCATTACGCCAATTGGTGGTCCCTTCCTCCACCGTTTCAAAAGAACAGAGAACTGTTAAGAGGATTTCAACATGTTCTTGCTTGATTGTGTCCGGATTTGGACAGAAGGGCATGTTCTTTCAATATTGAAAGAGGAATGCAATGCAGCAAAGGCCACTGTGACTCAGAATACTGTTTTGGTTCAAGGGAGCAAGCAGGAAGTAAGTTCAAAGACACTAAAGCTAAGATAAACTGACTTTTGAAATTTGTCCTTGGCATTGAGGGTGAAGCCAGTAGGGGGGACACGGTAAACTAAAACGAAACTAAATCCGGGGGATTTGACCTGCTTTAGATTTAAGAGATTTCAGATAAGAGGAGCGGAATTTTTGGTTCTTTCCCCACTTGTGAGTTCCCTGAATAATCTTACAAAAGAGTTTTGTTGAACCAGAAACTTGGCTCGTCTCCAAAGTGAGGGGGTGGGGGGTAACTGGTTTGGAAGAGAATTTGAAGTGTGTTTGCCACACAGACCTTTCTTTCCTGTCCTTTTCTTCTCTCTCCTCTTTTTCTTTTTTCTTTTTGAGCTAATCCTTGTTTCACGTATAGCTTTCCGGTTAAAAATCCTGGCTGAAATGGCCTTTTGCAGCGACTTGAACGTTTGTGTGTGAGTAACATTTGCACTTCCTTTAACACTGAATCACTTAAGCCTGTCTGCAGTCGGGCTCCACCTACAGGTCCGCTGGCATACAGAGTGTAACTCCGCCCCGACTCTGGCTTGGCTAGGGGTTTGGAGTGGGATCGGTCGCGCACAGTGTTCTAAGCTTCGGCAGGTGTCCCAAAGGAGCGGAAACGCACATAAGTTTGGACCTGGACCTCTCCTCCAGAGTGACGGGGCGCGGTGGCAGCGTTCACCCAGACTTAGTGGCTGGCGGACCGCATGAAAACTCCCCTGGTGCCGCGTGGGCCTTTGGCCACACAAGGGGTTTTTCTGTCTCCGAGAGGGACGAATGCGTGGTCATGTGCGAGTTTCTACAGCGCTTGGCTGGGGGGATTGCGCAGGACCGGACTGCTGTGCCTGGGCAGCACGTCACCAGGAGGAGGCGTGGAAGGGGCGTTCTGGGTCTCTATAGGCAGAGGTCTCAGGACGTTCCTGGACGAGGCCTTTTTAATTCTGGCGACGCTTTTCCTCAGTTTTTCGTCCAGGAGGGAGCACGTCCCCAAACTCTTGACTGTCCGTCCCAGAGTGTCCGGCGAGGGTGGGCGTCTTTGCGGGAAGAGATCCAGTGGAAAGAGCCGGCGGCTGCTCCGGCGTGAGTAGACCAAGAACCTTGCCCGCCCCTCTTCTCCCGCCCCCTGTCCCTGGGCTGGGTTAGCCCTGGACTCGGGATGTCGGGGCGCTGTCCCCTGATCCCTGCAGGAAAGGATTGAATCTTTCGCTTTCTGCCTTTTGGTTCCTTTCTTGGGCCACCTGGAGAGTCACTCACAGCACTCCGAGGCGTGTCGCTCTTTAAAATCAAGGAATGGACTCGTTTTGGAGATGGGGATGCCTTTGAAGTTTTCATAGTCCCCCAAGGGCTAATTAAACTCGTGTTTATGGACTAAAATGCCTCCTTGCCTTTAATTCAGTATCATCCTACCTACCTTTATTGAACTCCTTTGGGCCAGGCAGGATCTGGACGTGAACCCCAACTTTGCTTGCTGTGGTAACCTCACGGTGTGGTTGGGGAGACCCAGCAGAGAGTTACCTGTCAGGTAACTTGGAGACAAGGGGTCTACACTGGTTCAGCCTGATTGCAGGAGGAAGCCTGCTGGGTGAAGTCAGTGCTGCTCACACGCGTTCTGGCTTTACTTACTGTGAATCAGTAAGGTGAAAAGTATGCTCGTAGCCCCATGTCCCTTATATTCCATTCCCATCATCTCCAGGAAGACTTGACAACCTACCCTTCGCCGCTTTCCTGCGCTCCCTGGTTGTCTTTTACTTCCACAGGATTGCACTTTACACTCTATTGCCAGATGTTTCCTTTAAAAACTAAGTCAAGTTGCATTAGGTACAGAAGACAGAGAAAGCCCTCAGGAGTCCATTCCTTAGAGATAACCAGAGGTTGCAGTTTAGTCTCTTTCAGACAATTTTGCCCTTAGATACAGACTTTTAAGTAATATGTGTGTGGGGGCCCACCCACCCCCACCCCTTACTTTGTGTGATGCTAGTTCTCCAAACTATTTCAGAACTGGTGTTGGTTCCATTAGTAGCTATTTTTGTTTGTTTGCTTGTTGTTTTTTTTTTTTTCCCACGTGTGACTTCAGTCCCCCTTGGCATCAGTATAATAATGAAAGATTTCTTTTTTTCTATTGGCCGTTTTTCTTGTTTTTGAGAATGCATGTATCTGCAGTTACGTTTCATTTATCTGCTTATTCAGATGCTCTGAATGTTTTTTTGCCTCCTTTTCTTGGTTTAGAAAGATAATTTTTTTCTTTGACTCTATGTATGCATGAAAAAATATCCTTGAATATTTTCTTTCCGGATAAAATTGCCTCTTTTTCTACACTTTGTATCTTGTTCTGTGTTTATGTATCTTTGATGATCTCCATTTTTGGCCAGTTGTCATTTATGGCAACTCAGTACTTTTTTTTTTTTTTTTAAGAGAGATTTTACTATAGGGCCAATGCGCTCACTGGATAGACAGAGAGAGACAGATAGATATAAAGTGATAAATCACCACCAAGGGTTATGGCCATGCTGCAATCCCTTCTTCTCCAAATCTTCTTGGAATTTGGGGCATGCACGCATGCACACGTGCCTGGTGTGAGTTTCAAGCCACTGGGTCTGGGTCTCGAACTTTGGTCTGCCTAGTGAGAGTCCAGTGATGTAACCATTTCTCCATCTGCTGATCCCACTCAATATTTTTAATGAAAAACTAAGCTCCATCAATTCAATACCATATTCATCTGCATAGTCTATATGGTTTGTGTCTTCTGCAGTGAACTCTTCAGTTGGAGAAGTGAATCCATCATTACCTGTAACTATTATCTGTATACCTCAGTTTTTCAATGTAATCCACAAATTATCTTGTCCCTACTTGTTGCAAGGTTTAAAGAATTTCCCAGGGTAATGACTTCCTTCATCATCTGACGACAAATGGAACCAAAGTTGTCTTACGTACTTGAGAAACTCTTGAGTTTTTTCCTTTTTTTTTTTTTGATTTTTCCCTTTGACTGATACATCTGAAAGCTTCTATCTAAGATAAACTTTCAAAAGAGGACAGATTTTAAAGTTATTGGTCTTTGTTTTGATTAGGCACTTGACATATCTTGCTTGAATACTGTCTGACCAGTGAACCAAAGTCCCTGCAACCATGACTCAACTTGATTCAGAGTTGAATAAAAATTAATTAATTTAATTTCCAGCATTGACTATGTATCTGCTGATGCTAGGGAATGAGAGAACAGAGAAGATCTTTTGTGCTCTCTTTCTAGTTGAGAAAGCTCAACTTTCTAGTTGAGAAAAAGGTAGAAACAAAAGTGATGCTTGAAACTTTGGCTGTGGGGTCAGCAGGTGCTCTGGTGGTTGAGGCACTGAATTCCCACATAACTGACTGAGGTGCAAGTCTCAGACCTAGCGGCTTGAAAATCTCGCCACCTGATTTCTCGTACATGCAGGCCCAAAATCCCAAGAGGAGAACGGAGGAGAAGGGATTTGGTGTAGCCATATCCTCTGGGAGGGTGATTTCTCACTTTTCCCTCATTCTGTCTGGTGAGTGTACATACCCTATGGCAAAAACCTAAAAACAAACAAACAAACAAAAAACCTTGGCCATGATATGTTACTGAAACTCGAGAGTTTGTATTTTTATACAAAATAACTTGAGTTCTCTACCCATAGCTTGGTTATTTTAACCTGGCAGGCAATTGCAAGGCTGTGCTCTAAGTGGCCTGGTAGAGCAATTTGGTGTTGCTGGGAAGCTATATATAGCACAAAGCTGTATCCCTAGAGGCTCTGTATCAGCTGCTCTCTGCTAGGCTTTGTGTAAACATGGGGCTATCATTCACTCCAGATGGAGAATGAGTCTATTCCTTTGACCTGGGCAGTCACTAGGATTGCCAGGGCACCTAAAAGGAGGTACCAGGGCAAAATCAGAAACCAAGAAATAAGTAAACAGGTACCAGTGATGATAATGTGACTAAAGTAAGTGGGAAATTTAAATTTTCTTCTTTAATTTTCTTGACTTTTCACCCATCATCATCTATAATAAGCAGTTAGTGCTTTTTATACTTAGTAAAAAAGAATACTATATGAAAGTGTTGAAGAGCTTCATATCCCTAGGATTTTGTACAACTTGTGATTTTGAAGTGAGTTGTTTCCTGCAGAGCCCTTTTGGCCCCATAGTTACTAGAGAGTCCATTGTATAAAATGAGCAAATACACCTGCCAGTATGATTCTTAAATTCAAGCCAGTCTTGTCTAGATGAGCTTCAGGAAATGTCTGCTAAATATTTTAGCATGGCATAAATGATATTAAGCTATTCTTCTGAAGAGAGAGTGTTGTTTTTTAGAGCCATTTTTTGTTTCCTTGAGCAAAACTTTGAGAAGAAACACATGTCTTCGTGACTGCTGTCTCATGGAAGATATATATCCAGTTCCTTTAAAGGGTATCTATCTGATGGCTTAGATACCCTAAAAAGAAATGAGACTAGGTCATAGCCTTCCTTTGTAGTATTTGGAATTGAGATCTGGTTTTTGGACTCAGTCTTTGCTGAAGCGTTAAAATTTCAAATCTTTTTTTTTTTTTTTTTGAGAGGTTTTTGCTATAGGGTGTGTGCACTTGCCAGATAGACAGAGACAGAGAGACAGAAAGCAAGAAATCACCCTCCAGGGGGGATGGCCATGCCGCAATCACTTCTCCTCTCAGGTTCTTGGGCACGCATGCACACGCGCCCAGCGTGAGTTTTAAGCCACCGGGTCCGGGATGCAAACTATGGTCAACTATATGGGAGTCCAGCGACATAGCCATTACACCAACTGTTGGTCCCTTAAAATTTCAAATCTTGTGATCTGGCCTATGAACTCTTGGCCTGGTGCTATTTTTTTCTGCCAACGAAATTGAAGCCTGCTAATAAATTGGTGAATATAGCAAAAATCTCACATTGTCCCTTGACCTTTTCCCCATAAAGTGAGTGAATATGGCATGGAAGATTAGTTGTGTAAGCTGATACCATCTCATATAAGATATTATGGGTTGGAGGTTTGACAAAAATGGAAATTCTGGCACATTAGTCTTTTTTTTTTAATAAGAATTATTTTTATTTATTTATTTATTTATTTTAATTTGACTAGAGAGGGAGAGAGAGAGAGAAAGCCGCCAGGTCAACTCGAACCATAGTCGGCCATGTGGGAGTCTAGTGCCCTTAACCACCATGCCACATGCCAGCCTCCTGGCACATTAGTCTTTAAGAGTTTTAGAATTGTAGTTTATCATGATTAGTGCAAAGCATACATTTTTGAAAGATGGTTCCAGAGTTGAACCTTTTGCTAAAAGGCCAGGGGATGTTTGGTGAACTTGGCTGGGGACATTTTCTTTGTTCAAGGTGAGATCTAGTTAGTTTCCAAGAATCCCTATATGGGACTTACCCAACCTTTTACAATCACCTTGTAAGTTACCCCCAAACAAGAACATAGTTATTTCATATAATTGTAAAAGTGTCTTTTCATAAGCTCTATGTCCTGGATCTACACCACCTGCTCCTTCTGGTTTTATTGTAGGTTGTAAAAGAATGAGTGGGCATTACACACATGCGTATCTGCTGCAGCTGTGCAATGATGACCAGTCATTTCAAGGCCCAAGAGAGCTGAGCTCATCGGGCCTGGCCTGATGAAAATGAGTAAGAGCCTATCTATCCTCAGTGACCTCCACCTATGACAGTACCAAGCTATCTCTCATGTGGACTGGAATAAGACGGTGGAAGAGAGTACAAACAGTGCTACAAAACAGGAAGGGATGATCTGATCTGAGGATCAAGATAAGGCATGGGACAGATACCTTGAAAGATGGGATTGTATTTCAACAGGCAGAGACAGAGAAAAGGGGAAGGGCTTTCCAAATGGAGTTGAATGTTTGACCGAAGACATTGGCACAGAAAAACATTGTTGAAGGAACACCTGGATTTTTATTTGTTAGATTATGGACTGGGCAGAAGTAGGATGTATGCCTTCTAATTATTATTATTTTTTCTGTCAGAAGACGTGTGTGCTTGCCAGGGAGAGATAGAGAGAGAAAGCACCACTTAATGGGGCACAGTCATGCATTGCCCTTTCTTCCATTTCGTCCATCGGGATTTGGGGCCCACATGCACATGTGCCCAACGTGTTTTCTAAACTGCTGGGGTTGGGACTCAAGCCATAGTTGGCCACGTGGGATCTGGCTCCTACAGCACATAACCACTGTGCTACAGGACCCGCTTGCCTACCTTCTAATTATACATTATGTTAAATGTGGAATCACCTATTGTTTGTGGACAGTGTTGTTTGCTGTGACAGAAATGCACTGCTTGAGCCAGCCCCATAAGGGTTACGGGTGTCAGATCTCACATGGCTGACAATCTCACATGGTGGTTTGAATGAGAAACCACACATATATGCCAGGTGCATATATGTGTGTGTGTCCAAATCCTGATAGGTTGGAGAAATGGAGGGGAACCCCACTGGGGGGTTGCTTTTTGCCTCTCTCTCACTTTCTCTCTCTTTCTGACGAATGCACATGCTCTGTGGCAATCTTAAAAATGAGAAATGCATTGCTTATGAAGCCAAATAACTTTTTGGGGGAGATTTTTGCTGTAGGGCAAGTGTACTTGCCAGAGAGACAGAGAAAGAAAGTAAGAAATCACCCCCAGGGGGATGGCCACACTGCAGTCCCTTCTCCTCCAGTCTCCTCTCAGGATTTTGGGCACACGCGTACATACGTCTGGCATGAGTTTCAAGCCGCCAGTTCCGAGACTCAAACTGTGGTGGATCACATGGAAGTCCAGCACCTTAACAACCATATCACCTGCTGACCCACCAAATAACCTTTTAAATGTAAATTTCTAGCCTCTGATATATAATAATGCTCAGTAACATATCAAATAGGGATATATGTATGCTTTAGCCTCAGTTCATGGTCTGTGTTTAAGTATGTATCTGTAGCATTGCAGATATCAGGAGCCATATATGATTTATTATTATATATCCTCATTTACATACTCTGAGGGGGCATAAAATGGCATTTTGTTTACTACGTTAGGTTTAAAATATCTACAGATGGAGGGGAAGACAGGTTTGTTAAGTTAGCTGGTTGGACTGGTACATGCATAGCCAGCCTCCACAGGATCTGCATGCAAATGAGGAGGGAGGCAGTTCTGTTAAGTGCAGGATGAATGCACAGAACTTCTGTGAGGTGGCCATGTTCTATTTTGTCAAGGACTGTGCCTCCCCGTCTTTAACTCCTGGGTGACTCTGTTAAGCACTTTATGTTCATGTCTCGGTGGGGCGTCCCTGGGCATTCGAATGTTCCAGGTTTGCATTTCTGCTTTCTGTAGCTGGCAAGACAAGCTTCTCTCTATTCTGCCCAGTTTTGTGGGGTTGCTAAGAAATTGTGTTTGCTTTCACACTATGGCTCATTGCACATGACTTTTCTCTTTGCTCTTATGTGGTCCCTGACCTCGCTTCAGGTAGAAAAACAGTACAAAGAACAATATGTTAGGTATGTCTTTGGGTAGGTTCATTGGTCATCTGGCTGCTATGCCACTGATTACAGGAAACACTGTGTGCTTTGGATACCAGATGGTTTGGAGGCCAAGTTGATGTTTATGAGAGAGGTCGAGAAGCCTGACTAAAGTTAACTGCATTTTACTGTCACCTATTAGGGATAATACTGAGTTCTAAGGGAGGTGCATTAAGTGTTTTATTTTATTTTATTTTACTCATGAGGGGGAGTGTATGAGTGTGCTTAAGGGCTTTTGTTCTATTTATGTTATAAAATGGAAGGGACTTGAGCGTGTGTAAGTACCGAAAGGAGCAGTCCCTGGAAGGAGAGAGGTGTCTCAAAGAGTAAATGTCGGGGCTCAGTGGAGGCAGGAAGATGCATGGGATGTGGTTGGCCCTGGGCAGGCGGAGGGACTGGAGGCCTGGGCTGGGGCAGCAGGGAGGTGGAAGGTAGCAGGAGCTCACGGCATGGTTATCCAATGAGATGGCACCTTATGGGCGATGTTAAGATGGAAGTGAACAGTGAGGTTGGCAGTCTCCCTGGGGGATATGAAGGGGGGAGGAGGGTGGAAAAAGAGCTGACCAGGGTCCTGTAGAAGAAGTTCCTGAGCCTAACCTAGCTAAGGCCTGGCCCAGGTGGAAACCACTGGGCGTCGTGTGTCACGTTGCATGGTGTGTGTTCTCTTCCCCCTCCCTTTGGAACTGCTTTCTACTCCAGTGTATGAAGTGGGCAGGGCTCATTGGCTGAGGCTGAGGGCTAGGGATCGAGGAGTTTTCTGAGACTTTTAGTGCTAAAAATGGGAAGTCATGGGCATACTGGCATCAGTTGGTCACCTGAGGTGTTGTAGGGCAGGCGGACAGGAGGCAAAAGGTGAGAGAATTGAGGGTGCTGGCCAGAGAGACTTTGTAGCATCTGCTCCTGGTGGGGTCACTCAACAAATGGCTGAGTGTTAACTATGAATCAGGCACTGGTTTCTGCACAGAGGATTTGACCACAAGAAGAAATAAATGCCCTCATGGAGTATCCTCCCTTGGTGGCCCAGGTTACTTGGTGCTCAGGACCCATCCTCACCATTATCTAAAGAGTGGACAAAGACTTGTAAGCAGAAGTGGAGGGAGACCAATACTTTGCTGCTTTTCTTAGTTTCTTTACTGGCAAGGATGGTTGTGGTGAAGGGCAGTTTAGGGAGCAGTGTTAGAGATTTTCGGGTGTTGGATGCAGGTGTGGTGGTGGGGAGGCGTGCCTCTTGATCTCTGGGTCTCTGCGCTGGCAGGGTGTCTTTAGCTCTGTGCTCCTGTGGTGGCCGCCTGATTCCTCGCTGACCTGTTCAAGGCAAGGTCATCTGGGAGCCTCAGGAATCTTTGCTAGAAACCCAGCCTAGAGCCCCTTCCTCCAGCCCTTTCAGCACTTTGGTAAGTACCAGTAGTAAGGGTATTTCTACTGAAAATTTCTACTGAAAATGCCTAGAATATTTCTGTTTCCAGAACTTGACACACCTGTTAGTCAGTGTTGTAGCAATTAACTCGGGTGACTTAAATAAGCTTTGGTATTTTTAATAATCATTGTCAATGGTTTCTTGACTTCCAGTTACTCTGGTTATGAAAGTTAGGGACTGTTTGTACCAAGGTGGAGATGAAGGTGTGGAAAAGAAGAGGAAACATAGTTATTAAATTAGCATATGCCTGGGAGGGAATTAAAAGGTGAATTCCCTTCACGTTTGGAAAACACACAGAGATGTCAGTTTTGTCTGGCTAGGTAGGGGTGAATGGCTTAAAGCATTGGGGTGAAATGAAAACATTCAGAATACGAATCAATCAGGAGTAAGTATTTGAAAATGGAAGAAAAAAGATTGGGCTTGGATAGCTGCTTTGCCCCTCACTTGAGTAAGTTAAGGGCAGGTGACTCTTTAGAAGAGATGAGTAGAACTGAGCCAGGGAGGGGCTGGTTGCTGATAGGGACGGGTCCTTTTACACGGATCTAAAGAACCCATTCTAGGGGACTAGCCTATGGCGTAATGGTTACGTCGGTGGGCTCTCATG
>NW_006159858.1:3196149-3207247 GCF_000334495.1 Tupaia belangeri chinensis
TGTATGAAGTGGGCAGGGCTCATTGGCTGAGGCTGAGGGCTAGGGATCGAGGAGTTTTCTGAGACTTTTAGTGCTAAAAATGGGAAGTCATGGGCATACTGGCATCAGTTGGTCACCTGAGGTGTTGTAGGGCAGGCGGACAGGAGGCAAAAGGTGAGAGAATTGAGGGTGCTGGCCAGAGAGACTTTGTAGCATCTGCTCCTGGTGGGGTCACTCAACAAATGGCTGAGTGTTAACTATGAATCAGGCACTGGTTTCTGCACAGAGGATTTGACCACAAGAAGAAATAAATGCCCTCATGGAGTATCCTCCCTTGGTGGCCCAGGTTACTTGGTGCTCAGGACCCATCCTCACCATTATCTAAAGAGTGGACAAAGACTTGTAAGCAGAAGTGGAGGGAGACCAATACTTTGCTGCTTTTCTTAGTTTCTTTACTGGCAAGGATGGTTGTGGTGAAGGGCAGTTTAGGGAGCAGTGTTAGAGATTTTCGGGTGTTGGATGCAGGTGTGGTGGTGGGGAGGCGTGCCTCTTGATCTCTGGGTCTCTGCGCTGGCAGGGTGTCTTTAGCTCTGTGCTCCTGTGGTGGCCGCCTGATTCCTCGCTGACCTGTTCAAGGCAAGGTCATCTGGGAGCCTCAGGAATCTTTGCTAGAAACCCAGCCTAGAGCCCCTTCCTCCAGCCCTTTCAGCACTTTGGTAAGTACCAGTAGTAAGGGTATTTCTACTGAAAATTTCTACTGAAAATGCCTAGAATATTTCTGTTTCCAGAACTTGACACACCTGTTAGTCAGTGTTGTAGCAATTAACTCGGGTGACTTAAATAAGCTTTGGTATTTTTAATAATCATTGTCAATGGTTTCTTGACTTCCAGTTACTCTGGTTATGAAAGTTAGGGACTGTTTGTACCAAGGTGGAGATGAAGGTGTGGAAAAGAAGAGGAAACATAGTTATTAAATTAGCATATGCCTGGGAGGGAATTAAAAGGTGAATTCCCTTCACGTTTGGAAAACACACAGAGATGTCAGTTTTGTCTGGCTAGGTAGGGGTGAATGGCTTAAAGCATTGGGGTGAAATGAAAACATTCAGAATACGAATCAATCAGGAGTAAGTATTTGAAAATGGAAGAAAAAAGATTGGGCTTGGATAGCTGCTTTGCCCCTCACTTGAGTAAGTTAAGGGCAGGTGACTCTTTAGAAGAGATGAGTAGAACTGAGCCAGGGAGGGGCTGGTTGCTGATAGGGACGGGTCCTTTTACACGGATCTAAAGAACCCATTCTAGGGGACTAGCCTATGGCGTAATGGTTACGTCGCTGGGCTCTCATGTATTTGTCCACAGTTGGAGTCCTGGACCCAGCGGCTTAAAACTCATGTTGGGTATGTGTGTATGTGTGCCCAAAATTCCAAGAGGAGAATGGATGAGAAGTGACTGAGGCATGGCCATCCCCCCTTTGTCTCTCTGTCTCTCTGTAAGCACATGAGCTCTATAGCAAAAATCTCTCTCTAAAAAAACACCAAACAAACAAAAAAAAAACAAAAACCAACTCATTCTAAGGCCACACTTCTCGCGACATCCACCCTGTTAAATAAAATCTGACCTGTGTTTGAGGATAACTGTGGTAAACCTGTAGACTTTCTGTTTCTAATGTTTGTCTAGATATACACCAAAGAAGCTGTAGGACACATTTTAAATGCGCTGAAGAGTTTCCATATGGCACCTATTGTCTTTGTTTGTATTCTGTTTTTTTGTTGTTTTTTTTCACACCTGCATTTGTTTTAAATTTGGTAACTGTCTAAGTAAAGGACAGGCTGATTGCAGAAGAGATAAACTAATTTTTCAGTTTCCAAACTTGTAAGGTTTCCTGTTTGCTTATTTTTATTGTTTTCTAATTTTATTGTGCTGTGGTCACAGAATGTGGTATGAGGTATATTTATTTTAGTGCCTGTATAACAAGTGCCCAGCTTCTAAAGTAAAATGCTATATATTTAGTTGTTTCTCCTCTATTTCTGTCTAGTTGCATTCCCTTTATCCCATGGTGGAAACATTTTTCTGAATTCAGTATTTATTAATATATGCATGTTTTAATGTTTTCATTATATATATAATATATATGACTATATATGTATATATCCCTAAACAATATATGATATTACTTTAAATGTTTATAATTCTAATGTAAATAAATAATACTTTTTTTTTTTTTTTTTTTTACACTTCCACACTTACCTTGTGCCTGAACAAAATTTTTTATTTGTGGGATTCCTGTAGTTCTAGTCCATTTATTTTCAGGAGTGTATAGTATTTCATTAAAAATATTACATTTTATTCTGTCTCTTCTTGATAGACTTTTAGGTTGTTTCCATTTTTAGTGCAATACTCACTACTAAGTCGAAACATTTTTTGACTTGTCTTGGTCCATACTGAAAGTTTTTAAAGAATCTTTACTTAGCAATGAAATGTCCATAGCATAGGATAATATATGTTTTCAACTCTACCAGATATTGCTTAATTGTTCTTTGAAGTGGTCATACCAATTTATAATTTCTCTGGTAATGTATAGCATTTTGTACTGTTTTCTCTGACATTTATTAACATATATTAGCTTTGAATAATGTGAAATAATCTCATAATTTAAATATGCATTTCTCTAACCAACATTGAGGTTTGAACATATGTTACATGTTACTGACTGGGTTTTTTCTTCTGACGATTGCCTGTTGCCTGCCTTTTCCTTGGGTTGCTCACCTTGCTTATAGATTCATAGAAATGCTTTTTATATTCTGGATTATAATTCTTTATTAAAGCGATACATTTGCCAATTCAGTCTGTGTTTTATCTTTTTGTCTTTTTAGAAGGATGTATGATTTTTCTGTCTTTCATCTTTTTGTGTAACTCACAGATTTTCTTCTAAAAGTCTATTCCTAGCACTTTAATGCAAGTACAATTGCTTGGATGGTGTGAGAAAAGGATAGTAGTTTACCCCCTAGGGATAGGATAACCACCTCTCCCAGCATCCTTTCTGGATGCAAGAGTGCCTTCCTTGTTGATCTACAGGGCCACCCCAGTCATCTGTGTGAGACTTATTTCTGAATTCTCTTCTCTGTGTTAGTTGTTTTATAATGTTTCCCTGTGCCACATTACTGTAAATGTGTGTCAAATCTTGATATCTGGGAGGGCAACTTCCCCCAACTGTTCTTTTTAAAACTTTGGGGAAAACCACACTCTCACTGTTTCCCTCCTGCTATACCCTCAACACAGAATGCTTCTGTGGGGTTTTCCCTACACCGAGAAGGTCTCCAATGGACACCAACTGGGTGTCCTTTAATTCTTGTAAATTCTGAGGCTGTCTACCTGGAGTTAGAGTCCAATCCCACATGTTAAAGATTTAGTCACACAAGACTGCTCCAATCAGACTGTGTACTTCAGACACCAATCACAAGTAGTAGGTTGTCACCTACATTTTTGACTAACCAGCTTTGAAATGGGGTTCCCACTACCTCCTCCATGGGTTTGACTAATTTGCTAGGATGGCCCACAGCACTCAGGAAACACGTACTTGCATTTATTGTTGTTTGTGATATGCATGAACAGCCAGTTGGATGAGGTGCAAAGACAAGGTGTGTGGTGGTGGTGGGGGGACACAGACGTGGGTAGATGGGTAGCCTGTGATGTCTGGGCATGCTACCCTCCTGGCACCTCTCCATGTTCAGAGCCCAGATCATCAGGTCTGTCATTCCACACCTACAGAGCTTCCTCCCCAGTCCTCTCCCTGGTATTTCCTGAGGACGGTGGATAGGACTGAAAGTTCCAACTTCTAATCCTCTAATCACTTGGTCTTTCTGGCGACTGGCTCCATCTTGAAGTTATCTAGGGGCTCTTGCCTTAAGTTATTTTATCAGTATAAACCTGAATCAAATGGGGCTCCTTGTGATAATGAAAGACACTCCTACTATTCAGGAAATTCCAAGGACCTTAGAAGCTATTTGACAGGAAACAGGGAGTAAAAAAAATAGGGATTAAACAAAGATTAAATGTCTTTCATATTATATCATAATTTATATTAGCTATTCTTGGCTTTTTTCTTCTTTCATGTAAATTTAAAATCAGGGACCAGTTATAGTAGATCAGGCCATAGGGTACCACTGTGTTGATACTGGAGCCAAATGAGAGACCCAGGTTTGGATCCCAGGTTAACCTGAACATCTAGGTATGTACTCATGAACCTGTCTGACTGGAAGGCAAGGGGAAGGATTATGGTATGATAAAAGTACCTGCATCTGTCTATGTGTTGAGCTCATGAAATAAGTAAATAAAATAAACTTTAAAAATTTAAAATAAGCATGCTAAGGCCCATGGCAAATTTTGTTGGGTTTTTCAATAGACTTCTATTAAATTTATAATTTCACTTGAGAATTAGTATTTTCATGATTTTAAGCCTTCTGTTCATGATTATGGTATATTTCTTCAGTTATCTCTGTCTTACTGAAATCTTCAGTAAATTTTTATTTCTTCTTTAAATGTCTTACATATATTTTTTGTTAGATTTATGCAATTTCTCTTATAGGTTTTTATTGCTATTATAATAGTTTCTTTTTTAATTTTCTTCCTATTTGTTGCTAATGTCTACAAATGCAATTGACTATTTTTATTAATCGTACATCTCAACATTTTAATGTTTTATGAATCCCAAAATTATGTCTGTCAGTGTGCTTGGGTTTCCTATGCAGAAAAATCTTATTGCCTTATAATGATAGTTATTTCTTTGGGTCCAGTGCTTGTACTTACATTTCTAATTTTTATCTTGTGCTACTATGTTGGTTCTGCCCTGTGATACCCTGTTGAGTCAAACGGATGGTCATGCACATTCTTGTCTCAAGCCTGATTTTTTTTTTCTTTTTTTTTGGAGAGGTTTTTGCTATAGGGTGTGTGCGCTCACCAGAAAGACAGAGAGAGACAGAGAGACAGAAAGTGAGAAATCACCCCTCCAGGGGGAATGGTCACACCACAATCCCTTCTCCTCCATTCTCCTGTCTGGATCTTGGTCATGTACTCACACATGCCCGGCATGAGTTTAAGCCACCGGGTCTGGGACCTGAACCATGGTCGACCCTGTGGGAGTCCAGCGACATAGCATTACGCTAACTGCTGGTCCCGAGTCTGATTGTTTCTTAAAGGGAGTGCTTGTAACATGTTACCATTAAGTACAACACTTGCTGTGAGTTTTCCTCTTTCATTATATTATTTCACTGTTTATAAATTACCTTCTGGTCTATTCTTTGCTTTTAATTCATAGATCAGATTTTTTAGAGAACTCAAATCTTTATTATGTTGAATCTCCCTACTCATGAACAATGTATAACTCTCCATTTATCTAGGTATTTATTAATGTCTTCAATAATTCATCATTTTTTCCATTAAAGCTTTGCATATCTTTTGTTGGAATCATTCCTACATGTTACATTTTGATTCTATTATATACAGTAAATCTTAAACTTAACTATCACTTTTTTAAGCTCATTTTTGGTTTTGGCTCCCTACTATTTTTTACTTACTTTCTTATAGATCAGTTGTATATTCAATTAGAACAAAAAATTTTTATTATATTTTATTCTGTATCTCTATGCTTTTGTAGCCAGAGTATTTTTAGCTTCTCTTCATAGAATTCCTCAGCCTCAGCACTGTGGGCATTTGAGCTGGATAATTCTTTGCTGTGTGTGTGTATGTGCATTGTGGAATAGTTTAACAGCATCTTCAGTCTCTACCCACTAGATACTAGTATCGTTACCTGGTTATAATGACCAAATATGTCTCTAGACATTGTTAAATGTCCCCTCAATGGTAAAATTACTTCTGGTTAAGAACCATTAATCTGGGGCTGGCCCCATAGGGCAGTGATTAAACTTTGTAGTAGGGAGCCACATTCCACATGACTGACCTCAGTTTGAATCCTGGTCCTGGTGGCTTGAAAACAGGCTGAGTGTGTGTGTGTGTGTGTGTGTGTGTGTGTGTGTGTGCACGTGCCCCAAATCCTGATGGGACGGAAGAAAAGGACTGCAGAGTGACCATGTCACACTGGGGATGCTTTCTCTCTCTCCTTCTGTCTTTCTCTATCTGGTGAGTGCACGTGCTTTCTTGCAATTAAAAAATAAAAGGACCTATTAATCTGGATTATCATATTGCTTGCAGAAATTTCACTACATTCTTGTACTATTATTAAGATGTTTATTTTAGGGGCCAGCAGATGGCGTAGCAGTTACATCACTGGACTTTAACATGGCCAACTGCGGTTTGAGTCCCGGACCCAGTGGCTTGAAACTCATGCTGGGTGCCTGTATGTGCACACCCAAGAGCCCAGAAGGAAAATGGATAAGAAGGAATTGTAGCATGACCATCCCCCCTGGGGGGTGATTTCTCACTTTTCCTCTTACTGTCTCTGTCTCTCTCTGCGAGAGCATGCACCCTAAGGCAAAAACCTCTTAAGAAAAAAAGAAGATTTTTATTTTAAACTCTTTCAAATATAGGTCCTTAAGAGATAGATTCCATTTGTTTTGTTTACTGTCATGGTGATTGTTATTTTTGTACATAACAATTTTTTTGTTTGTTTTTTTCTCTTCATGAGAAAGAGAGAGAGAAAGAGAAAAGGAAATAAGCACCTTCCAGACCCTGCTAGTATATAGCAGCCAGCCAGGATCCTCGGATGTGTGTGTGTCCAGCATGCACTGGTCGACCTGGGACCTGAACCCAGTCTCCTGCAGTACTGCAGAATGTTGTGCTACTTCTGTACCATCATGGTTGGGCCCATGTAGTTGTTTGTTTGTTTTTTAATTTTTTGCCAGAGGATATGTGGGCTCACCAGAAAGGGGGACAGGGAATGAGAGAGCATCGCTCATGGAGGATGGTCATGTTGTAATCCCTCCTCCTCTATTTCTCTCTCCTTTTGGAATTTTAGGCAGGCATGCACATGTGACTGGTGTATTTTTCAAGCCACCAGGTTCATGCATGAACCATGCAGTTGGCTATGTGGGATCCAGCCATCTTAACCACCATGCTACAGGCTAAGTCGGTCCATAATTTTTAATCCTGAGGTTCCTCATAGCAGAATTTATTCCATAGATGTCACAGATGGCCTGGGTTGTGAAGAGGCTCATATCAAGTGGTTTTTAATTTGCCTCTGAAGCTCTTAATGTGCTTCCCTAGTCAGAGTAATCGTTATGTTCATTTCTTGACTAGAACTTTAAAACAAAACAAAAACAAAAACTTCAAAAGTAGTGATGTTTTTTGACCCTGGCCCTACCTCTCTTTTGCTCGCTTGCTCTCCTTTCCCAAGTGCCCGTCACCACTGGCCCCAGTTAATGCCCTTCACCACCCCAGCATAGCACACTGACATTCTGCTGTCTTTAGCTGGCCCAACTCCACACGATCTGTAGTTTCTTTTTGATATTTTCTCTGAATGTGCCAGATGCTACCACTGACTAATATGAATTTTGCTGCCAAGCTAGACCCCGTTAGTGCAGAGGGAAGACAGCATGCCTGTGCTCTTGCCAGGTGCATGACTGGCAGAAAGCAGTCATTGGTATACCCAATGGAGGACATGACCTGAGCAGATAATGTTCTTAAAAGCAATCATCTAATTTCATTCACTTTGATGGCATTGTTATATTATTGATAATTATGAGTTACAAAAATGGGCTGACTCTATAGTCTAGTGCTTAAGGGACCTGAATCCTACATGGCTGATCACAGTTCAAATCCCAGCCCTTGTAGCTTAAAAAACATGCCACACACATGTGTATGTGTGCTTCAAATCCAGACAGGATGGAAAAATGGAGAAGGTATTGCAGTGTGACCACACCCCATTCGGATTGATTTTTTTTTCCCCCCCTCCTCTGTCTTGTCTCTCTCTGGTGAGTACAACTACTCTCTGGCAATTAAAAAGAAAAGAAGAAAATTACGAAAGTTAGATAATGCTTTTAAAATATAGGGTATTAAAGATTTTATAGTTCTATTTGTTTTTTGGTTTGTTTTTGAGAGATTTTTTGCTATAGGGCATGTGGCCTCACCAGAGAGACAGAAACTGAGAAATAATCCCCCAGGGGGCATGGCCATGCGGCAATCCCTTCTCCTCTCAGGATTTGGGGCATGAACGCATATGCACCTAGTGTGTTTTTCAAGCCTCTGGGTCCAGGACTCCAACCACGCACTTGGCCATGTGGGATCCAGCCACCTTAACCTCCATGTCATCTGTTGGCAATAGTTAGTAGTAAATATCTATTAGAGAAATCATCTATTTTTAGTAAGAGCTTACCAATTCAGATTAGTTACAGAGTAGAAGGTCCGAGTGGTGTTTTATTTTAAAATAAAATAGTTAAAATGTTATAAATGAAATTAAAAAATACATATAACTTTATTACATTTAGTAATACACATAACTTTTATTACTTTAATGAAGTATTTAGTTATTTTAATTGTAACTTGAGTATTTGCAGATACTAAAGAATTCATAACTATTTCCGGTGATGGAAAGTTCTGTAACTCTAGGAAAACTACTTCTTCTAGGTATCTGTCTTTTCTTTTTGACAACAAGAGCTGTTTATGGTCCTGTCTTTCTTTTGACTGCCAGGAAGCTCAGGGACAAATTCACAGTGTACTAAAATCTGGAATACAGTTTATTGTATTCTCTATCCCTATTTTGACTTTCTAGCCTACTTTTTTCCTCTCTTGTTCTCATATAGATTTTTCTATTTATGTATTTTATTGTAAGGTGTCTGAAATTATATATAAATAAATAAAATGGTTCAGTGGTCCTTTCACTAAATATAGCTAGTTAAATATATATTAGGTTATTGGGAAAATCATGACATATTTTTCTGTTTTTCTATGCAAAAATATGTTATGACTTTCCCAACAGCCCAATAAATTTACACAAATATGAAACAACTGTTAGCAATTTTAAGTTGGGTTGTATTTCCAACTTTCTTGAAGTGTATTTATTTATGAGAGAGAGACAGACAGTAAGAGAGAGAGAAGACAGGTACCTCCAACAGAGTCTTCACACCGCAACCCCTTTTCCAATCTCAGCCAGGATCGTGGGCATGCACGTATGCACCCAGCATTTATTGGGAGACCTGGAAATGTGAACCCAGGACTTTCCTATGTGGCTTTAACATCATGGAGCACTGTGTTACCATTGTGCCACTGTGACCTGCCACATTTTTGTTAAAATTGGGTTTTAGCCTGAAATGTTGTCTCATAGGAATAGATAAGGTACTATTCCAGAACTCAAGAGATGATCTAACATAAATTATTGCTGTGAAACTCAAGAGTAGATACCAATTGCCGTTTGCATTCAAATTTTGGGGGGACAAATGTTGAGTTCCAATTGAAGACATTAGAATACACCTTTGGCATGAGCTCCCCACCCCTCCCACCCAGGCTTCATCCCAGGAAGAGATCTTGCTCACATCTTCTGTTCTACTTCCTTCCATCCACAGGTGCTATTATAAATGTTGATGGCAGGCTGGCAGGTGGTTAAAGGTGCTGGATTCCCACATGGCCAACCAGACCTGGTGGCTTGCTTTCTCACTTTCCCTTTCTCTCTCTCTGTCTCTGTCTCTTTCTAGTCAAATTAAAAAATGATAATAATAACAGATGGAATTAAATAAATAAATAGTTCTTAAAAAAAATGCTGATGGCAATGACTGCCATGCAATAATTTGCTGAGTCAGGGGCCTCTGGCACCTTCTTGGGCTCAGGATCTGAAGATGTGATCAAAACTTGACAAGTTCTGGACAGATTCCATGGCACAGTGGTAGCGTGCTGCTGGGGCAATGCCGATTCATATGGGAGATCACGGGTTCAGTTCCCCAGTTGACCTGCACATGCCTGGTTGTGCACCCATGATGGCTGGGAAGGCTGGGTGGAACAGCTGGGAATCAAGTTGTAAGACCCTGTTGAGGCCTTGTTTCTCTGTATCTCTCTCTCTCTGTGTCTCTCGTTCTCACAAAATACGCTAAAAAATAACTTGGCAAAGTAGTGTCAGTTGCCATTGTTCCGCTGTGGTGACAGGTCCTATGAGCATTCATGATGAAAAAGGGCTGGTGGCACTGGGAGGCTGACAGAGGTTTTTGCTTCCAGGTATGAGTGAGGGATTTTAAAGTAGAGAAAGCAACCAGAAAAAGGGAGTAGGGTAGAGACAGAAACATCTTTTCTCTGTGGTTGATAATACCCTACAGAGAGGGTCCCTTTGGCTGAGACCCATATTTGTTCAAGCCCACCTGGATGGGGCCACTGAAAGTGAGAATTAACCCTGGTGATATTGGGTTCTCTAGTCTTCGGCTGTTAGTCACAGGGCTTTTTCTCCTTCCCCTTACTGAGGTCACTCATTGCCATTACATATTTGACAAAGCACGTGGGATTTTTTTTTAGAATATTTTAAATGTTTTTGGTTTCATTTTTAAAATGTAGGGCTTTTTTCTCTGTCTCTGTTGGTTTTAGGGTTAGTCTTAGTGTTTGGCTTTGTCTGTTGAGCATCCCTTTCTGTAGACTTAACATTTCTGCGATTTGAATCTATTAGGTTAGAGAGATCCGCAAGAAAGAAAGAGCCTATACTTGGACTCTTAGGCATAAGTTACCTTGATAAGAGGATTTAAAAAAAAATTCCATTTTAACCACAGACCTCCTCCACTGGAAAAGATTCTGAAAGAAATGAAGAAAGCCCTCAGCAATGAAGTCAGTAGCTGCCTGGTTTTCTGTTGACTGGATTTGTGTTTTTTTACTTCAATTGCTTGAAATGACACTGTACAGGATGTCTGCTGAAGTCATCCATCAGGTTGAAGAGGCACTTGATGAAGATGAGAAGGAGATGCTCTTTTTTTTGTGTCGGGATGTTGCTGCAGATGTGGTTCCACCTAATGTCAGGGACCTTCTGGATAGTTTAAGTGAGCGAGGTAAGCTGTCTGCCACAGAATTGGCGGAACTGCTCTACCGAGTAAGGCGGTTTGATCTGCTCAAGAGGATCTTGAAGATGGACAAAACAGCAGTGGAGACCCACCTGCTCAAGAACCCTCACCTTGTGTCGGACTATAGGTAATTCATCCGCTCT
>NW_006159858.1:3207544-3242688 GCF_000334495.1 Tupaia belangeri chinensis
CCAAGGCTGGAGGTGGGAGGGAGTGCAGTGAGTGGTCTGGATTCTACTGAATGGTAGAAACAAGCACAGTAAGAAGAGACATAACTTCTCTGCCCACTGACCCAGCTGCCTTGTGATGTCACTTCATCCCTTTGAACTCTTTGAATTCTTAAAACGTGCTTGTTTAAAGAGATTAGAAGATTATATAAAAGTGGAAGGGACAGATGGTCTGTGTTTGCCTGAAGGATAGAATGACCAAGAAATGAAGAAAGACAGGAACAACTGCGAGCTAGTCATTCTTACCAGCCTCTGACAGTGTGAGATCTATAGCACTGCTTGCTAGCGGATTTTCTATGACGTTGATTTTCAGTACTAAAAAAGGAAATAACAAGTCTGATGGTAATCTTCCTGATCCTTCTAAATACCCGGCAGTGCTTCCCCTTCCTGTGGTCCCTGCCCTTAAAGGCCTGGGAAGCTGAAACTGAACATCTCTTCAGTTAACCATTTCTATGTCCCTTTTTAGTTCAAAGAGAAAACAACTCATTAGTTAAGACAGCTTTTGAATTTCTCCTTCCTTCTGTTCAGATGGTACTGTTATGGAAGTTCAAAAGGGCATAGAAGCCACTGGAAAGGCTGTTCTTGGGGAAAGGAAGATAACTTGTAACCTTAAATTGGTTTCCTTTTCCTCCAAACCAGCAACCTTTTGGTATATCAACAGCGTATATGTGGAGATGAAAAATGTTATCAAGAGCTATACTAAAGAGAACTGAAAGTAGTGTGGACTTGAAAAGTGTATGAGACTTGAGGCTGGAAGGCCTTTTCAAGCCTCAGACCTATCATTTGTAGGCCACACAGGCTGTCCCAGTCACTAACACTGGTTGGGCTTTTGTTTTTCTGCTTACAAAGTACAGAATAATAATACTCAACTTCACAAGGTGGCTCTGAGGCATCAACTGTGATAATTTGCTATGTGAAGTACTCGTTAAAACCACAGAGCACTAGGGAACCAGCAGTTAGCATAATGGCTATGTCGCTGGACTCCCACGTAGTCGACCGCGGTTCGTGTCCCGGACCCCGTGGCTTAAAACTCACGCCGGGCGCATGTGTGCGCGTGCCCAAGATCCTGAGAGGAGAATGGTGGAGAAGGGATTGCGGCGTGACCATCCCCCCTGGGGGGTGATTTCTTGCTTTCTGTCTCTATGTCTCTCTCTGTCTGTCTGGCGAGCGCACACGCCCTATAGCGAAAACCTCTCCAAAAAAAAAAAAAAAGCAAAACAAAACAAAAAATAAAAACACAGAGCACTCTGCAGATGCAAGGTATTATTACTGTTGTTGTTATTTTTGATCATCTTTCACCTCCCCAACCATTATATAGGTCAGTAGTCTTCATACTTTGGGAAGGCACTGCCTGGGTTTCAGTGAGTAGTTTGGCACTCTCCTCATTGGATTCCCATGTTGAGTAGAGATTGTTCTTCAGGCACTCTAGGAAGAGAGACTGCACACTTGAAGGGAAATGTTAGATTCATTTGTTCATCCTTTTAGTGGGCTTTGTTGTGTATTGACAGTGCTAGGTGTTTTGGTAAACTCAGGCAAAATGAATGAAGCATCTCCTAGCCTCAAGAATCTGAAAGTCTTATTTGGGAAAATAGCCTCCTAAGAAGTGATGACAATGTCAGAATAATAATGTTAACCACAAAGTGTCCTATGAGCCCTAGTAAAATTTAATATATTGGGTCATTGGAAAAATCATAACAAATTTTTGCAGAGAGAAACATAGAAAAATACATCATGACTTTTCCAACAACCCAGTAAGTCCAGCTGGAGCATAAGTGACTGAGACAGGAGTCAGGAGTCAGGAGTCAGGAGGGGCTTTCTAGACAAAGCCCTCGAAGGTCAGCATCACTGTGACCCATTGAGTTCAGAAGTGGGCTAGGATATCTCAGGTGTTTCTTTGCTTTAGAATCTTGTGATTCACAGTATGGTCCCTGGAGCATCACCATCTGGGAGCTTGATAAACATAGAAGACAAGGCCACTCTGAATACTATATCTGTCTTTGATGTTAGTCATTTAGTTTCTCAACTCATTTCACCATAACTTCTTGGGCATCTAGGGCAGCAGTCCCCAATATTTTTGGAAACAAGGACTGTTTTGTGGAAGACATTTTTTCCATGGACTGGGGAGGAGGGATGATTTTTGGCTGATTTGAATGCATTACATTTATTGATCACCTTATTATTATTACATTGTAATATATAATGAAATAATTTTACAACTTACTGTAATGCAGTATTTGCAGCTGGATCCCAATGCTAGCGTCACTGCCTCAGCTTGACCTCAGATCATCAGGCATTAGATTCTTAAAAGGAGTGTGCAACCTAGATCCCTCACATGCATAGTTCACAATAGCGTTTGTGCTCCTATGAGAATCTACTGCCGATGCTGATCTGCCCGGAGGCAGAGCTCAGGTGATAATGTGAGCAATGGGGAGTGACTGTAAATACAGATGAAGCTGCCACTCACCTCCTCCTGTGAGGTCACAGGCCACAGACAGGTACTGGTCTACAAACTAGGGTTTGGGGAGCCCTGATTTAGGGGATTCTTTTGGGAAGTTTTTGTTCTCTAAGATGTTTTCAGAGTTGTTAATTTAGAAAGGGATGTACCATTTCTTTTTGAAAACAGAAGAAAGGATGAGTTTTCTTTGAGTCCCTTTAAGAGCTCTTCCTGGGTTGATCTAGGCTTCCTGTTTTATAAGAGTGGGAACACATTCATGTGGAGGCAAGTACTAGTCTTTTAAACAACCTTTGACCTAGGGAAGTCATGGACTCAGAGTTCTCATCTGAATGTGTGTCTGAATTTACTAAATCAACTTATCTGGTTATAGGGTGCTGATGACAGAGATTGGTGAAGACCTGGATAAATCAGATGTGTCCTCATTAATTTTTCTCATGAGAGACTTCATGGGCCGAGGAAGGATAGCCAAGGATAAGGTGAGTCTTAATCTTGGTTCATGGTGCCAAGAGCCTATTAGAAGTTGAGGATTGCTCCTTATAGGACTAGAAGAGAAACAGGCAGTCTATTGCTGTATTAGTGGGAGTTAGATAGCTGAGGTGTATTTTTCTATAATAATGTTGATGGGAAGAGAATTAATTTATGAATTGAGAAGAAACAGGGTGGGTGATATATTCTTTTGTGACCTTGAATATTTCTTTCTTCCTTGGATTTTATCCTAATTTCTGTGAAATTCATAGGACTGGTTTGACAGATCACTTGGCAGGGTTAGGAAGTCCCATCTGTTTGTGCAGAGTAGGAAATGCTAGTTTACTTTCAGCTTGATCTTCTATTGCCATCAATTTCTCCTCAGCTAGCTCAGTGTCAGTGTGGGGTTATTATGCTTCATGTGGAGGGGGGTAGGAGAAGGTCCTTGTGACTGACATGTCTAAGAAATGACAAAAGTGGAGAATGGAGGTTGAAAATTGGGCAGGGGTAAAGATCTCAGGGATGTTGTGATTGCTGGATGAGAATTTAAATTCCACTTAGGGGCCAGCTGGTGGTGTGTTGGTTAAGGCAGTTGGATCTCACATGGCCAATATGTGCTTAAAATCCCAGATCCAGTGGCCAGTGGGTGGTGTGGTGGTTAAAGGTGCTGGATTCCCATGAGATTCAAGTCCTGAATTCCCACGAGGTTCAAGTCCTTTCTCTCTCTCTCTGTCTCTTTCTGGTCATATTAAAAAATAAGAAGAATAAAAAAAAGAATTGAATAAATAAATAATTCTAAAAAAAAAAAAATCCCAGATCTAGCTGTTTGAGAAACACGGCAGGTGTGTGTACATGGTTGCATAATATCCAAAAGGAGAATGGATTGAGGTGTGACCTTCCCCACTGGAAGTGCTTTCTCACTTTCCCTCTCTCTCTGGCAAGTGCATGTGCCCTATAGAAAATTAAAACAACAACAACAAAAACAAATTAAAATATATTTGGCCTTGTATGGTACTACTGACCTTAGGACAGACCAAGAAAAGATTGGATTACTAGAATATGACAGTAGGGCCTCAAAGGCCTACCTCTAAGGAAATGAGAATTTTTGCATGTTTCCTAATGATTGCATTGATAGTTTCATTTCTAAAATCTGAGATTTCCCACCAATGCAAAATGGAAAGGAAGATGAAAAGTAAAATTCCTTCTTTAGTTTCTCCTAATCAGTTCTGTCCTGGTAATTTATATATATTTAGGAGCATTTACAAATATTATTATTTTTTAAAAGTTTATCTCTTCCATGAGAGAGAGGGTGAGAGAAAGAGGGAGAAATAAAGGGGGTGGGGAGAGAGATTGGCATCCTCAATAGCATCTTCACACCACATTCCACTCCTAGTCTCAGCTGGCATGGATCATAGACAGGCCCACTCCATACCGGGGTGTTCAGGGAAATCCAGACATGTGAACCCAGGATCTTCTTATGTGGATCCAGATGTCTGGTTTCAAATCACAGATGGTCCCTGAAAGGGCTCATCTTGTCACAGTTTCTTGTTATTCTATCAATAAATCATGTAGCCTGTGATTTGCATTTGGGTTTATTAGTTAATTCTACTGACATTTGTTCTTGTTGGTGGCTCTCTTAGAGTTTCCTGGATCTTGTGATTGAATTGGAGAAACTAAACTTGGTTGCACCAGATCAACTGGATTTATTAGAAAAGTGCCTGAAGAGCATCCACAGACTAGACCTGAAGACAAAAATCCAGAAGTACAAGCAGTCGGGTAAGAAGGATTTTGGCCTCTTGGTGGTGCAAGTATCTTATTGCACTGGGTGTGTTTGGTTCATTTGCCAGACGGATGATGGAACAGAACCTGAATGTCTGCAGCCCACTCTTACTCATGGGTAGAGATCGTATCCCTTTATGTCCCTCATAAATATCTCAGATCTGCTGACACCATTGTCCATGCTCATGATCACCACCTCTGCAAAATGTTGCCAGGCAGTTCTTAACATTCTGGCCTTTGAGAAAGAGCCTGCACCCCCATTTTCTGCACAGGCTGATGGAGTTGTGGACATTCAGAGCTTTTGTGTGCATGCTGAACCCTACTGCCTTGCTTCAGTATTTGGCCTAATGACCACCATCCAACTCTGGGTGGTATCACTGTGGTCCCATAGCTGCCCTTTGAGTGTCTTAAGTTTCAAAAACCCTCCTTATAGAAAAGGGTACTTTTGATTTCTCCTTTTGTAAAAGGGGAAGGGCCACACTTACATTGGCCTTTGCCTTCACCCTGCATGGTCTTTTGATCTAAGAGTTCAGTTTGGGCCCTGTGTTACTGTAGAGGGCATGGCTGGGACCCATGGATTTAAAGAACCCTCCTCCATCTCCCATACCCTAAATGACTGGTAAAAATTCAAGAACAGGAGCAGCATTTTGAGATTATTCTTAATGATATTTGGGGGAAGAGTTCATTTGATCTGATACTTTGAAATCAGTGAGGTGGTTAGAAAGTTTAGAGTGTTTTGAAAGATGGTGGCTGACCTTGGACTAAGCTATTGTTGAAGATTCATTAATAATACTTTATAAATCGTAACTCAGTACCTCTCTTCTGCTTTTATAGCTCAAGGAGAAGGAACAAGTTATAAAAATTCTCCCCAAGCATCTGCCCTAAGCTTGAGTTCCAAGGATCCTTCATTTAACTTAACGGTGAGTCTGGAGCGAAGGCATGAAATCTCAGCATGAAAGAGTTTCAGAACTTTTTTTTTTTTTTGAGAGAGATTTTCACTGTAGGGCGTGTGCACTCGCCAGACAGACAGAGAGAAACATAGAGACAGAAAGCGAGAAATCACCCCCCAGGGGGGATGGTCACGCCACAATCCCTTCTCCTCCATTCTCCTCTCGGGATCTTGGGCATGCACGCACACACGCCCGGCATGAGTTTTAAGCCACCGGGTCCGGGACACGAACTGCAGTCGACTACGTGGGAGTCCAGCGACATAGCCATTACGCTAACTGCTGGTTCCCAAGAGTTTCAGAACTTTTAATAACAATGTTTGTACTCTCACAGCAGATATTTTATTTAATACCTGAAGATGTTGTAACAGAAATGTACATTCACTTAAAAATGTGTATAACTGTTTATGATTACGAAGCTTGTATATGTTCTTTGAGATATTTGGAAATAAATCACCTCTACCTCACCATCTGAAGACAACTGTTAATATTTCAGTGTATTTCCTTCTAGTCTCTTTTCTATGTATGTTTCATGTGTTTGTGCAATGAGACCTTTTGTCATTGTTAATTTGTTCCTTAGAAAATTTAAATTCTTAAATAAAAAATGGGGTATGCATATGGACAAAACATTCAAAATGTACTAAAAGAGCTTTACAACTCTGTTTTCTTCTTTCCTCTACAATACGGACCCCAGGTTCCTTTCTCTGGAGACAGCTGTTGTTAACCTGTTTCTTCTGTAACTACACAGAGATCATCTCTGCACATATATTTCTTTTTTTTTTCAAATAAATCCATTTTTACTTAGCACAATTTAAAGGGGAAACATTAGGCCCTTCTGCTATGGGAAAAGCCTTTCATAAGTCCCTGAGTAATATTTACAAAATATAAAATGGACCCTAGAACTTTTGGCTTAACTTTACCAAGTACCAAGATGTGCCACAATAGTTAAGGGAAGGCAGAGGCAAGCTAACAAAAAGTTGCTAATACAACAATATATTGTAGTCTGAGAACAACCACTTATTTACTTTATTTACTGACCAGATTACAAAAATAATCATGGTAGATACCTTAGTTCAGCCTTCTAATAAGTCTGTTGATCTGGGCTTTCCTGTTGCCAGCATCTCCACCTTCTATAAAATGGGTGGTCTTGTTCTTCATTCCACCTCGTAGAAAAGATATTTTGAAAGGTCACTGGAAGTCATTTGCTTCTTTGAAGGTTTTCCAACAGTACAGATTTCATGAATCAGATCCTCCATGCAGATGATGCCGAATTTACCAAGAGACTGAGCAACCAGAGAGTTATCTGTCAAAGCAATCTGGTTTTTATTGATTTTGTCATTACCAAGCTTGTATATTAGTTCATGTACTGACCTCAGCTTTGGGTACCCTCATGCAATATGTGGTTCCTATATGAGGCCTTGTTGAGCTTAACAAAGGTGCCATTGAAGATCTGCCAAAGACGAAGAAGCTGCAACACCTTTCGAACCTTTGGGCTCACTCCATTGATACCTCTGATCCTGATGACAAATGCCAATTTAGGTTCTGCAGGTACATAGAAGTTGCCAGCTTTCCTTGCCATCCGGCCATGCGAATCTCAGTTCCGTACATCTGCCTCTCTTCCTTATGCTAGTGCTTAGCTTTTTCATAGATAAGCTTCTTTCTTGCCTTTCAAAGCATCTTTTGAGCAAACTACTTTCTCAGGCCCTTGATCTTCAGCTCTGCAAAATTCCTTTGCTTTTTCTTAAGGGTTTCTGGCACAGCAGGAAACTTTTTCTTGGTGACCTCCATCGCAGCAAGAGCATTTTCCTTGGTTTCTGTCACAGCAGGAACCTTCTTTTTCTTCTCTTGAATGCCCTCGTTTCATCATCCAATAGCTTTCTTTGCCTTTCCAAGCATCTTTTCAGCAAACTTCTTTCTCAGGCACTTAATCTTGAGCTCCGCAAAATTCCTTCAGTTTTTCTTAAGGGTTTCTGGCACAGCAGGAACCTTTTTCTTGGTGGCTTCCACCACAGCGGGAGGCTTTTCTTCCTTCTTTTTCTGCCTTTGAATATCCTCCATGGTTCCAGTCAGAAAAAAGAGTACAAAAATAGTTCTTTACAATGCTTATCTAAGACACTCTTTTTAGCAGGATTTCTTCTTTTTTTTTTTCCTTCTTTTTTGACTGATTTTTGCTATAGGACACCTGCACTCGCTGGAGAGGCAGAGAGAGACAGAGAGACAGAAAGCGAGAAATCACCCCCCCCAGGGTGGGTGGCCACCCTGTAATCCCTTCTTGTCCAGTCTCCTCTAGGGATTTTGGATACACATGCACATGCACCCATGCGCATGCACCTGGCGTGTTTTAAGCCACTGGTCTGGGACTGGAGCTATGGTCAACTACAATGTAACCATTATTCATCTGCTGGTGTAAAAATAGTTCCCCAAGATTTCTTCTTTAAACAGAATTTTGTTACATTAGTAAGTACCTTTATACAGGATGAATGCTGTGGTATTTAAATTTTCTTAGTACAACAACAAATTGCAATTTTTTAAATACTAGAACAAGGTTTACATTATTAAAAAGCTTCAGATTTCTTCTCTATTATAGTTTATTTTGAGGACGTCATTAAATTCTATTGGTTCTTCTTTCTTCCTCTTTTTTCTATCTTCACAGTCATGTATAAGTCCTAGCAAATTCATCCCTAATTCATTATTATAATAGTTTTAGTAGACTTTTTTTTTCTTTCCAGGACCTTACCAGTTCTGATACACCCCTTCTCATACACAGTTCTTCTAATGCTTCCAACAAACTTGTTTTGAAATCTAATGGTTAAATAGAAAATGTTTCGAAGAACTTTGAAGAGTAAAGGTAGATGATGACTCAGCCTTGGGATTGTCCTCCATATTTATTTCCGTCTGGGAAGGGCAGCGCGAGGAGGCGGAGGCACAGAGCCGGAACCTGAGGCCCTACCGGAGGCGAGGCGGCAGGGCTGAGCCCCCAGGTGGAAGGTTCTAGCGCTGGCCCCCACCGGCAAGGGCGGCCTCTGGCGGGAAGATTGGTGCCGCTCTCCAAGTTACTTCAGCGAAGCCTGCTGCCTCCCACTGCATTTTTGATTTTTCCTTTTGTAGAATTGGTAGCACTCAGGGCCTATTGTCCTGATCTGAAAATTCTCAGAAATTGTTCCATGGCTCCACTTTCTAGATGTATGACAATATATTTAGCCCTTTCTTGGTGTATATTTATATCACTTTCAAGCTTTTGTTAACAGAGTTGATGCTATAAAATAAATATCCTTATATTTACTTCTCTATGCATTGTTTTTTACTCAGCTTATTTGAATGGTTTCAGCTTTTTTTTTTTTTTTTATTGGAGAGTGGGATGACATGAGAGTTTGGTTTTGTTGTAGCTGTTAATGATCATGAATATCACATACTTACTAGTAGTTGTGTTAGGAGTAGATAGTACAAGATGCCATCAGGCTTTTTCCGTGGTTAATCTTTTATCTCGACAGATTAAATCTTTGTAATCTTATCCTTATCCTTGTATAAAGGTATATGGAATTTATAGTGAGGTCTTAGACCAGAGTGCAAATTTGTGGCTAAATTATAAACATGTTTATGAAAGCATGTGATGAAAACATTAACTAAGCCTGTAACATAAGTAGTTCGGTGGAGAAATAAGACGTGTAAGAGATATCACTGAGCAATAGAATTTCAGTGCTAAAGTGGATATTAAGGATTATATTGTCCAACCCCCCTCCTTAAACAAAATAAAGAAACTTGGGCCTCAAGAACATTAAGTGGGGGTCAGCAGGTGGCATAGTGGTTAAGGCACTTGACTCCACGTGGTTAACTACAGTTCAAGGCCCAAACCCGGCAGCTTAAAACTCATGCTGGGTGTGTGTGTGTGCGTGCCCAAAATCCTGAGAAGAGAATGCAGGAGAAAGAACTGTGGCATGGCCATCCCTCCTGGGGGAAGGTTTCTTACTTTTTGTTGTTCTCTGGTTCGCTGTTTCTCTCCAAGCACATGCGTCCTATAACAAAAACCTCCCCCCCCCCAAAAAAAAAAGAAAAAAAAAGACCTTTGAGTAATTTTGCCCTTCTTACTACCAGAAGAGCTGGGTGGCCCATCATTGTCCTACTATACCATCATGTGTCTAATAAATTCTTGGGTTGTTGGAAAAGTCATGACGTATTTTCCTATGCATCATCAGTTTTCTGACAACCTAATATATGCCAGTCATGCCCTAGCTTAGAGAGCTCTTTCCACTTTTTACGAATCAAATGTGCTTTCTTTTGTCTGTGTCTCTGTGATACCAGATCACAAGACAAAGCATATTCAGGATTCAGGTGCAGATTTGCTAAGCTTTCTTTGCTGTGTTGATCTAATATAAATTATACTGTCATTCTTAATTAATAACTTGACATTTTTTTACTATTGTGTTTCTATTTTGTAAATAAAGGTAAGCATATTCACTGTCTCTGTGACCTCTTGGGAACCTGTATGCTTTGTGTATTAATTTCTCCTTAAATATGCTATATTTAATAATATGTGACCCTGATCATTCATTTAGTAAGTAGACTTTATTTTATGTGACTTTCTCATAAGATTTAGCAGCTGAATATCTAGAGGTCAGCCCATACATGGCTGGAGAAATATTTCCAAAATTGCCTAGCATTAAAATAATAGAATGTGGGGGCTAGCAGATGTTGTGGTGTTTAAGGGTGCTGGACTCTCACATGGCCAACTGTTGTTCAAGTCCCAGACCTAGTGGCTTGCTTTCTCATTTTCCCTCCCTCTCTCTTCTTCACTCTGTCCTTCTCTGGTCAAATTAAAACAAATAAATAAATAAAATAATTCTTTAAAAAAGTAGAATATCAAAATATTATAGAATAAAAAAGTTGTATGACTCTGTAGTACAATGCTTTTAATCTATAGCTTTGATTTGATGTCATCTCTCTTAATAGTACATGCAAACCTGGGGGGACCAATTTTTATCTAATATGATCATTTGGCTAAGCCATTGCTTATTAGTGAAAAAGCAATTTACATATTTTTCTTTAATTTAGAAACCCAGGTTTAGCTACAAAACAGTGTAACGGATAGTGTACTTTTCTCTTTTGGCTAGGATAGCTTCAGAGGAGAACTGTCATTTGAAAGCAGAGCGTCTCAGATGGTTGGCAGTCTGTGGTACGTGTGTCTTACACAGGAAAAAAGAAGAGAAATCTTTTATTCTCTGATTTACCCCACTTTAGCTCTCAGAAGATTTTTGTCAAGAATTCTTGTTTATAAAGGATCAGAGCCACATGTAGTTAGGTAATTATAGAAAAGCAGTAATTGGGCATTTATTAAGTCCTTTTGTGGGCTCAGCTCAATGATGAGTGCTTTGGGTACATTTAATTTTCACAAAACAATCTGTATGGTAGGTACTATTATTATTCTCATTTTGCAGATGAAGAAACAAACATAGGGATATTTAATCACTTGCTCAAGGTTACAGAGCTAGTAAGTGGTGGACTCAGGACTCATAGCCAGGTTTGTCTAGCCTAGTACTCCCACCCTTAATCATGCTGTACTTTGTCCCGATATTAAAGGAACAGGTTGAATGTCAATGCTGTGTTCTTCTAACCTATTCTAACTTGGAGTTATCATAGCTTCTATGCCACACCCTCACATCTGGTTTTATAGAACTGTTTTGAAATGTTCTAACATGCTAGTTTAGCATATTTACACTTACTCTGTATTTTTGCTTTTTTTCAAGATTTATTTATGAATCTTATTATTTTTTAAATTTGCTGTAGAGCATGTGCATTTACTGGAGAGAGACAAAAAGAGAGAGAGAGACAGGAAAAGTGAGAAAGCAAGCCACCAGGTTTGGGACTCCAACTGTGGTTGACCATGTAGGAGTTCAGTGCCTTAATCACTACACCACCTGCTAGCCCAGTATTTATGCCTTTTAAAAGAGTTGCCTTGTCCTTTGGCAATGTAATATGGGATTAATGGGTGGTAGCTCTTACTCTTCTTCTTTAGATAATTTAAGTGAAGGTGATAATTTAATTTTTTTCTGGGTAATAATTCTATTAAGATGTTTAAAGAAGTGGTATAGTGTGCTTCAGAAAAAATCTAACCTTATTCTTTATATTTGAAGATCCAGAATGGAAGGAGTAAAGAACAAAGATTTGTGGAACACAAGTCTACACATGGCATTCAAAGTAAGACCAACTTTTTTTTTTTTTAAAAATTGTTCTTTCTAAATATTTGACAATTCAAAATGTTTTTAGAGATGACCAAAAAAATTGTTCTTTCTAAATGTTTGACAATTCAAAATGTTTTTAGAGATGACCATTTCATTCATATATAAATATGTATATATATAATCATATTATAATTAAGTTCTCAAAAAGCAGTTAAAAATTTTTCTTTTTTTTTGAGAAAGATTTTTGCTATAGGGTACATGTACTTGCAGGAGAGACAGTGAGAAACAGAGAAACAGAAAGCGAGAAATCACTCCCCAGAGGGATGGCCATGTTGCAGTCTTTTCTTCTCCACTCTTCTCTTGGGATCTTGGGTAGGCACGCACACATGCCTGGTGTGAGTTTTAAGTTGCCAGGTCCAGGACTCGAACTGTGATCGACTACATGGGAATCCAGTGATGTAATCATTATACCATCTGCTGGTCTCAGTTAAACTCTTAAAATGTATTCACTGGCATTTCTAGTTATCTAGGGAATTGGCTTATTTGAATTTAAGCACCATTTTACTCCATCAGCTTTGTCATCTTAGCTATATTTTGAAGTTATGATCTCTGTACCTGAAATGGAGCTATATAACCACGCCACATTAAACATTAACTGGTGATGATAATGAATCATGTTAAACCAAGGATCTAGCAACAGGAGAAAGAGGTTTCCAGGTTCTTGTTTTATAGTTCATATAATAGATGATATCTCTTCTTCTCTAGAAATAAAAAATAAAATAAAATAAAATTTCAGGCCAGCCCATGGCATGGCCATTATGGCAGCTGGAGTTCACATGCCTGACTCCATGGTTCGAATCTCAGACCCAATGGCCTGAGAAACATGCTGGGTGCATGTGTGTATGTGTATGTGCCCAAAATCCTGAAAGGAGGAAAAGTGGAGGAGAAAGGATTGTGGTGTGACCGTTCCCCATGGGGTTAGGGCGCTTTCTCACTTTTCCTCTCACTTTCTCTCCGTCTTTCTTTCTTTGCTTTTCTCTCTGGTGAGCGTACACCCCCTCTGACAAACCTTAAAAAAAAAGGGGTGTAGGTGGAAAGGAATCATTTCGACTCATGGGATCTGTCTGTCTTCTCTCTTAAAACATCAGCATTTGATCCCATAACATAATTTTTAAAATGTTTCTGTTGCTTGTCTTGAGTCTTCCTTGCAGGCTGAGACTTAATCTTACACTGACAAAGCCAGTCATCCCTGGAGTTATTCAGAACCCCAGGAAGTAGGGAGTGATGGTGCACTATGGAGGACTTTGGGCTTATCCGAGGGACTCAGAATTGTCCCTTGTAGTGGGGCAATCATGAATGTTTTGAGTAGGGTGGATGCCTTCTTTGTGCAGCAGGCCCCTTGCTGAAATCTTATGACTCAGCCTACATGTTATCCGTGTGCACCTGGAAACGGAGCAGCTTTTTGCCCAGATTAACCAGATGGTGCAGCTCAGCTCATTCTTGTCATTTTTCTGCCTAATGCTCTGCTCTAGCAAAAGCTACTGAGAAGCAAATTAATTCCTAAAGTGACAGCATGTTGCTTATTTATTTATTTTTTTTAGGGGGGATGGAGGGTTGGACAAAGGGGCATGTGCTTGAGAGAGAGAGAAAAAAAAAACAGAGAGAGAGACATGGACCAGCAGGTGGTGTGGTGGCTAAGGGCCCTGGATTCCCACATGGCAGGCTGCAGTTTGGGTCCAGATCTGGCAGCTTGCTTTCTTGCTTTTTCTTTCTTTCAGTAATAATAATAATAATAATAATAATAACAACAACAACAAATGGAATTAAATAAATAATTCTTAAAAAAAAAAAACTTAAAAAAAAGAAAGAGAGAAAAAACAAACAGAAGGGAGGCAGAGAGAGAAAAACCCCGTCCAATGCGGCATGGCCACACTATAAGTCCTTCTCTACTCCTCCCTCCTCTCAGGATCCTGGGCAATGAGCAGGCACCCAATGTATTTTTCAAGCAGACTGGGCTGGGACTTGAACCCTGGATGGCCATGTGGGATCTGGCTTCTATGCAAGCAGCCTAACTGTTGCACTATTGAACTGATCCAATAGCATGTTTCTTAAAACACTGAAGAGGTGGTGAGAATAAGCATTCTTAAGGGAAAATAGGAAAATCGATATTGTTGGGTGGTGAAGTTATCAGAGCCTCCCTCTCAGGTTAAAAATTCACTAGCCAACTGGTTCTCACCTGGAGAGGGGTGGCGGAGAACCTTTCTTCACTTGTATTTTGGCAGTGTCTCTACATAGCCCCTGTGTAGCATGGGGACTTGTGTGTTCTTATCAATTAGTTCTTCAGTGTGAATGAAGTTGGAACCCAAGGCTGAGGATAGCTGGGAGGAGAAGAAAGAGTTGATAAAAATAGAAAAGAAAAATGTGCTAGAAATAAACTCGTCAGTATGGGAGCAGACTAAGTTCTCCTTCAGCTTTGTTAATTATTTCTTTTATCCCCTAGGAGAACCAGTGAAGACATCCATTCAGGAATCAGGAGCTTTGCCTCAGGTAGAGAAAAAAATATTCTGGTTTGGTATTGTATTGTGTGCATGGTATCTGCAGAGAGCTCCAACTTCTTTTAAAAATATCTGTCCATTAAGAACTCTTTGGACAGTGTTGCTCTCCAGAGAGCTCGTTTAGGAGGGAACCCTGAGTGTAGCAAAAGGGAAAGACATCAACAGCTGCATTAGTGAACTCTGGAATCAGGGGAATTCCAAAGTGACACTGTCCCAACTGAGAGATCACTGAACATCTGAGTAGGCAGTTGTGCTGAACCTTGACTTGTTCTGGCTTTCTCTTAGATGAATACCTCTCCAGAAGATGCATCACAAGGCCTCCTTCTGTACTGGGTTAGAAAGATACCACTTGTATAACTTCAGGTTCCTGTAGTGGAGACGGATGACCCATCTTTTCTCTCTGTTTCAGATGATCTCTTTTCCCCAAAGCTGAGACACCCGTAAGGAGACCACAATTTTCATTAAAATTCAGTAAAAACTGAAATAGCTTGTTTGTCTTAAGCACATAACCCTAATAGAGGAAAATTTTGATATTATTTGGAAATGTCAGCTGTGATGACTTCAGACTGTGACTAGGGAGTGAGTCACTTGCCAAACGGATGTTTGAGGGACTCCAAAAAGAGAGTTGGTGTATGGGTGGGACCTTATAGGAACAGAGCAGTATCGGGAGTCTTTAACAGCCCCTGCCTTGTTTTCCAGCATATACCTGAAGAGAGATATCCGATGCAGAGCAAGCCCCTAGGAATTTGCCTGATAATTGATTGCATTGGCAATGACTCAGGTAGGTGTGGAAGCTGCAGATTAACAGCTGAGACCATGGCCCAGGCCAGCCGTGTTCACCAGAGCGATCGACACTAGCTGCTGTAACTAACCATCACAAGACTCTGTCGTTTGACACACTGGAGGTCTTTCTTATTCATATCACAGTCAAGTGTGGATTGTGCAGGGAGAGCTTCACGATATGGGAAGACCATATCCATGTGGTCATTCAGTGGCTCCATCATTTTATGAAGCCTTTGAGTCTTCTGCAGGGTGTTCTATATTTGGCTGGTAAATGAGAGAAGAGAGAATGCATAGAGGATCTTGGGACATTTCAGGGACTAGGTTTGAAAACGAGATGTACTATTTCCACTTGTATTCCATTGGGCAAAACTCAATCATGTAGCCCCCACCTAACTTTAGAGGATATAGAGAAATGAGTCTCCTTGTGGATGAGGAGGAACACGCAATGGATTTGGGCAGTGCAGAGTATTGTCTCTGGCACAAAGGCATAATGTGTGAAAGTTGATGAGCTTCAGTCTTATCTTTCCATCTTGCATGCTGTGGCAAGGACTTTTTTTCCCTCCATGTTTATTAATTTACTTTTCATTATTTTAAATGCTCGAGAGGTACACCATCACACAGATTCTGTGTCCAATGGCCTTAGCAGAAAGGTTGCTTTGGAATTTGGCTCAAACCATGCCACTGTTTCCATGGGCATGGGTAACCTTTCCCCAGATTACTCTGGTTTTATTTGGTTTGCCATCAGGAGTCACTGTGTTGTTTTTTGCTTTGTACACATAAGCATACCTCTTGCCTAAATAGAATTCCATTTCATCTCATGTGTAAACACCTTCAGTTTTAAGAAGAGCTGTATGCTCCCTTTGGTTCCTGAGATCTTGCTTATAGCCAGCAAAAATGGCCTTGGATTACAGCCTTCCAGACATAATGGCCTTTTAGAAATCCAGTTCCCAGCAGGCCTCCACAGGCTCCAAGATGGTGATGGAAGGCACTTTTATAATGGAAGGCGTTCTGGCTTCAGATGTTACCCTTTGCCCCATCATTTTACTAGATAAGCTATGAAAGCTTTCCTGAGGAGCATTACATGTATAATCAATGTATTTTCACTTAGAGCTTTGGATGTTATCTGAGCAGGGTGTCTCTTAGTTCGGCCATCCTTGACTTTGGCTGTTGGTCTTGGTTGTACCTGCTGCCCAGAGCTACTTCTCTGACTGTCAAGGCTCCTGTGCAGATGCATTAGCAGCCATGGGCAGGAACCAGATGCACCAATGTACCTGAGGCTGCTAGCTGCTCACACCTCACGTCAAAGATTTGGTTCCCCCCGCCTGAGCTCTAGTTCTACCCTTCTCCTCCTTCTTATCTGTCCTCTGGCTCTCCAGCTCTTGTACTGAGACTCTCCTCTTTCAAGCCCAGCCTGATGATGAGGAGGAGTGGTGTGACCAGCTGTCTACTTGGGTATTTCCCCCAAGAAGTTGCCCCTCTTGTGTATTGTCTTCATCCCAGTGTGCCACAGCCTGTGAGGACTCACTCTCACCCTTGAGCTCAGTGCAGGCCCCAGGCCCTCAGTTCCTTGATGGTGTGTGTCACCATCCTTTGTATCTCAATTGAGTCTTTTGCCAATTGTTGGATGTCTGACTCAGACTGTATCACCGGTGATACATCAAAAGGGAACGAGAAGAGCCTGGATAAATGTAATAGCATTATGTTTAATTATTTATCTATGAGAGGATTGATCATTGGACTTCCACAGTGTTCTAGCTTCTCAATATTCTCTTATTGATAGAATGAGTCAGAACTTTTGGGTTGTCTGAAAAGCCATGACGCATTTTTGCATTAAAAGAACATAGGAAAATACATCATGACTTTTCCGAAGACCCGATATCTTGTAGGCTCAGCTAAAATGTTACCATGGTGAGGTTTTTTTTTTTTTTTTTTTTGAAAAGAGTGTAAGAGAAGGTCAAATTAGCAAATAGATTGAACTTCCCAGGAATGCAGCTATAATCCCACTTTTCTCATGTACTATTTTTGGTTAGATGTGAGAAGCGTTATCTTCTCAGCTATAGATGAGTGTCCTTTCCTTTTTAGCTATTAGTATCCATATGAGAATGAGAAAATATTTTCTTAGTGAGTCACTTCCTGTCTTAAAAGATTGTGTAATTGTTTTTTACTTTCGGTTGTAATCAATTCTGTTTCATTCATCAGCATGTTTCCACTGAACATAGTGCTGTCTTCTGTTGTTACATCTGTTGTATTAGGAGAATCTTAAAGGTAAAGCCATGGGGGCCAGATGGTGGCATAGTGGTAAAACAGTAGCCTCTGTGAGACTAACCCACATAGGAAAGTTCCAGGTTCACGCACTGAGACATCCCTGAGTGTGCACACGTGTGCCCATCGTCCAACACTGGCTGAGGCTGGGGGTGGATCGTGGTATTGTGATTCTGTTGTGGGCACTATCTCTTTCTTTCTCTCAGAAGAATTGAAAAACTAAACTTTAAAAAAGAGATAAAGCCATGACCCACTATTAATTGAGAAACTAAGTAATTTGTGGCTAAAATCCAATGTCTGTGCTTGCTTCCCTTGCTGGGTGGTGGCCTGTAGTGGATGAGACTGAATGTATTTTTGTATTTTTTTGCATTATAGGAACATGGTCAGAGTTAGGTCCCAGAATATGACTTCATGCCATATCTCAGCTTGGGCAGCATTTCTAGCCTCTCTTAAGGCTCAGCTTCTCTTCTGTGAAGTGGGTTAATACCAAGGCTTACCTTATAGGGTGCTTGGATGACACGAGTGAGCTAGTGCATACTTGCAAAGGGCTTAGGACTGTGACTGGCACATTGTCAGCCTGTACTTGATACCAGAAAATGTTATTTTCTCATTTTGATTGATTTTTGTCACAAACTGACAAGCAAGAACTTGCCATGGCTTTGAGCTTGGTACATGGAGCTTGATTTCAGACAAGTGTGAGACCAGGGAACTGAGGGCCCTGCACTGGGCTCAAGGGTGAGGGACGAGTCCCCACAGGCTGTGGCACACTGGAATGAAGGCAATAACCCAAGAGGGGGCAACCTCTTTGAGGAAATACCCACGTGGAGAGCTGGGCGGGCACAACACCACTCCTCGTCATCTGTCTGAATAGGCTTGACAGAGGAGAATCTGAGTACAAAAGCTGGGGAGCTGGAGGACAGAGACCTGACGAGAAGAAAAGATGGAGGAAAGGGCAGAATTGGAGCTTAGGCTGGGGGCACCAGACCTTTGATCTGAGGTGTGAGCAGCTAGTGGCCTCAGGTACATTGGTGCATCTGTTTCCTGATCATGGCTGCTGATGCGTCTGCATGGGAACCCTGACAGTCAGAGCGATAGCTCAGGGCAGCAGGTCCTTGCACATCACAGAGGTGGAGTGCTGGCAGGAGTAAGTCTGGGCCATCAGAGGGCACTCCTGGATGCTCATCTCACTCTTCCCCTGCGAGTCAGGTTCTGTTGATTCAAGTCCTCCCAGTCTCTGGGGAAACAAACAAACACAGAAACAAATAACTGAATTTGAGGCCACTTACAGAACCTCCCAGGCTCAGGTGGCTAATCACAGATAAGAATAAGACAGCACATGCTTACTTCTGTGGTGATACGGTTTACATCAGCTGAGAGGTTCCCATCCACTTACATATGTTGACAACACTCAGAGCAGCACGATGGTATTCACTGACTGTGCAGTGGAGGAAACGGTCTCCTCTCTGCAGATCATCTCTCCAGGCCTCCAGGTCTTCACTTTCCCACTTCGCTTCTGGAAATTGTTCTCTGAGGACACGCAGAGGCCTGGAATCCTGCCGTGGTTGATGGTGGTGGTTGTTAAGTGAGGTGCTCTTCATTGTCCGCGTATCAGCAGCTGGAGAGCTCCGTTTAGAATGATTACATGAGGTTTCCTCTCACTAATTAACTTTACTGTCTGGTTAACGTGAACACTTGGGAGGAGTGTGTGAGTCCAGTGGTAAATGGGCAGCCGAGACAATTGCCAACTGAAATAAGGGCTCTGAAAGAAACTAACAGTAACATAAGACTAGCTTGGGGGTGGTAGAGATCAGAATGTATAATTTATTAAAGATCTGCTGTGGGGGCCAGCAGGTGGCATGGCGGGTAAGGTGCTGGAGATTCTCACGTGGCCAACCATGATTTCAGTCCCACACTCGGCAGCTTGAAAATCACGCCAGCCATCTGTGCATGCATGCCCCAAATCTTGAGAGGACAATGGAGGAGAAAGGATTGCGGCATGGCCTCCCCCACTGGGGATAATTTCTCACTTTCCTTCTCACTGTCTCTCTCTGTCCCTTTCCAATGAGCACATGCACCCTATGGCAAAAAACCTTAAAAAACAAAAACAAAAACAAAACAAAACAAAAAAACTAGTATGTGCCAGGTACTTTGCTAATGGCTTTATATGGATTCTCATTGAATCTTCATAAATAATAGCATAAGATAGGTGCTGTTATCTCCATTTTCAGGGTGAGCACGCTAAGGAGTGAACTCTTCCTAACTTCTTTAGTACTATTAGAGCTGGGATTTGAACGTTTTGCTCCAAAGCCTGTGTTTTTTAGCTACTTTGCTTTAATGTCAGTTCCATGAGGGCCAGGCATTTACTCATTTCTCCCCCCTCTATTTTTTTTTTTAATTGCCAGGGGGCACATATGCTTGCCAGAGACAGACAAAAACCAAGAGAGGGAGAGGAAGAGAGCACCCTGCCGCACAATGGGTCAAAGTCACGCTGCAGTTTATTCTTCATTTCTTCATCTTGTCAGGATTTTGGACATGCAGATCCATAGGCCTCACATGTTTTTCAAGGAACTGGTGCTGGGATTTGAACCATAGTCAGCCATGTGGGATCCAGCTTCCTTAATCACCAGGCCACAGAGCCAACTCTATCCATCTCTTTCACTATTTGTCTCTGATATCTGGAAAAGTGCCTGGCACACAGAAGCTTAAGATATGTTTATTGGCTGAGTGAATGAAGGAATAAGCTCTCCTGGTGGTGTCAGTATGTTTCTAAAACTCTTTCTTTCTTATCTTTAGAGGTTAGCAGAATCTCTTTTATCTGTCTTCTCCTTTTGTTCTAAAAAAAATTCAGATTTTTATCCAAAGACTATGCAGGTCTCCCCAGTATGGATAGGTTTATGCCTTCCTTTGTCCGATAAATGTTTCTGTGTGAGGTACCGTGCATGGCCCTGTGTGCAGCAAATATTGAAGCAATGAGGTGCAATCTGTCCTCAGAGCCACACTGTGAGTGAAGAGAAAGTTATTCTTTGGTGACTCATCCTTGAGAAGAATCCTTTCAGAAATCAATAACCTCTTCTTGAGGCAGACATAAATGCTTAGGGATTTGGGGCTAATGGTCTCAGTTTTGTAGAATTAAAACGTGTTGTGTAATCTGGGTCAGTAACCGGCTAGAGCAGAGCAAGGTTAGTGGTAGGCCCTGACTGGCCCCCTCAAGACCGACCTTTTGGCCTTGTTAGGAATGTAAAAGCACATATCTGCCTCAGTGACAGAGAGATTTTGGAACATGGCCTACAGCTCTGGCTGCTTTTTAGATTCCTGAATAAAAGATGGTGTTTGCAGGTTTTAAGAAGAAGTTTCTTTTTTCTTTTCTTTTTCTTTCTTTCTTTCTTTCCTTCTTCTTCTTTTTTTTTTTTTTTTTTAATTTTCTGTAGGGTGCATGCACTCAGAGGGAAGAGAGAGGAGAGTGAAAGTGAGAAAGTACTCCCTTGTGGGGAATGGTTATCCTGTAATGCATTTTCCCTCATTTCTCCTCCTAGAATTCTGGGCACTGACGCACAGCATGTCCCTCAAGCCCTGGGTCCAGGACCCAAACCAGGCAGTCGACCATGTGGGATCTAGCTACTTTAAGCACTACAGTACTGGCTGGCCCAAGAGGAGGTATTTTACCCCCTCACCCTCCTTTTTTTTCACCCTGCTTTAAAAATTTTTTTGTGTGTCCTTTTAAACCAGGCTCAGACTTAGATTTTTCTAGCAAACACTGCAAATTTCTCTTATAAATCTTGCATGAGTTGGGCCAACCCTATAGTGCAGTGATTGGGCCCTGCCTATAGGGATCTGGATCACAGTGCAAGTCTCAGCTTAGGAAATATGCCGGATGCATGCATGTGTGCTCCCTGAAACCTGATGGAATGAGAGATGGAGGACAAGGGATTGGGACATAAAAATGCCTCATGGGGGCAGGGGTAACTCTGTCTGTCTCTGCAAAGCACATGCACCCTCTGGCAATGAAAATAAGAGAAACTCTTACGTAAGTAAACTTCCTTCCTTTTTTTTTTTTTAAGAATTATTTTATTTAACTTTATTATTGTTATTATTATTATTTTTCAGTTTGATCAGAGAGAGAGGGAAAGCGAGAAAGCAAACCACCAAATCCTGGACTTGAACTACAGTTGGTCATGTGAGAGTCCAGTGCCTTCAACTGCCATGCCATCTGCTGGTCCCTAAACTTTCTTCCTTATTTTTCTTTTAAAGAACTATTTTATTTAACTTTACTTATTTATTTATTTAAATTTGGCCAGAGAGGGACAGAACGAGAGAGAGAGAGAGAGAGAGAGAGAGAGGGAAGAGAGAGAGAAAGAAAGTGAGAAAGTAAGCCATCAAGTCCAGGACTCAAACTATGGTCGGCCATGTGGGAGTCCAGTGCCCTTAACCTCCACACCACCTGCCAGCCCCTTAACTTCCTTTCTTAATGGGGCAACAGGAACTATGAAAGGCAGGATTGGGACCAGCAGTTAGCGTAATGGCTATGTCGCTGGACTCCCATGTAGTCGACCGCAGTTTGAGTCCCGGAGCCGGTGGCTTAAACTCATGCCGGGTGTGTGTGCGTGCGTGCCCAAGATCCCGAGAGGAAAATGGAGGAAAAGGGATTGCGGCCTGGCCATCCCCCTGGGGGGTGATTTCTCATTTTCTGTATCTCTGTCTCTTTCTTTCTGGCGAGCGCATGTGCACTATAACAAAAAAACCTCTCCAAAAAAAGAAAAAAGAAAGCCAGGATTAACAAGTAGAAACCCTCTGTGGGCAATGCTGCCTTGAGCTTGGCTGCTCCTTGGGCTTACTTGTCTTCCTTTCCCCTCTTATCTTTCTTTTTAAAAAATTGTGTGTGTGCTTGACAGAGACAGACAGAAAGTTAGAAAATAAGAACATGATCCCCCTTTCCCCCACGGAATGTGGTCACACCAGTTCCTTCTCCTTCCATTTCTCCTTTCAGGATTTTGGGCATGTACACACATGCAATTGACATGTTTCAAGCTGCTAGGTCTGGGATTCAAACCACTTGCTCAGTCATGTGGGATCCAGGCTTTGTAACCACCAGGCCACAGGCTGCCTCCCTTCCTTTTAATAAAATGGGCAGCAACCTGAATTAGTAGCATTTGCTTGTAATAACATTTGTAGGAAAATCCCAGCCTGGGGGACTAGAACATGCACTGTGGGCTCTGATTATGAGCTGTGAAGACAAGTGGTAAGCGATATAGTGACATCATTTCAAATGGAGCAGCAGTCACATGCTTTTCTGGCCAGCTTGAGAGGCAAGGAAGTGGAATTTCCCCTTCTCGCTCTTGTGGGAGTCATGTATTATTAAGGACGTCTTCCTCCTTCAGCAACGGAGCATGAGTCTGTGATGAGGCACTTTTTTCCTGGATACTCATATCCTCTAAGACTAAGCAGTCAGTCATTCAACTGAACACCTAGCATCATTAATGAAATTTCCTTTTCAATCCAAGTTACTCCGAGGCTGTGTTCCACAGCAAACCCTTATTTCATAGCTAACATAAATCTAGTGTGTGTATATAAAAATTACAGATCCACAGTCTGACTAGGAGCCTTTGTAATTCAGAATTTAGAAGTTTGTTTTTTTTTTTAAAAGGCTTTTGCCTTCAGGCACACGTGCTTGCCAGAGAGAGAGAGAGAGAGAGAGAGGCAGAGACAGTGAAAAGGAAAGTGAGAAATCACCCTCCCCCAGAGGGGATGACCATACCACAATCTCTTTTCCTCCATTCTCCTCCTGGGATCTTGGACACGCACACACACACACATGCGTGGCATGAGTTTCAAGCTACTGGGTCTGGGACTCAAACCACTGTCAGCCATGTGGGGGTCCAGTGGCATAACTGCTAATGCCATCTCTTGGTCCCCAGAACTTAGAAGTTTTAAGAGTTTAGAAAGATGTCATGCTGCATATGCTGTCATTTATAACACACTTTATTGGGGTCTAGGATACCGCCCAGGTCTAGTTCGTTCTGTTGCAAGTAATAGAAAATACCTGAGTTGGTGCTCTATGGACTTAGAGGTTTACTCAGCTTTGTTTTGGACGTCCAAGGTCCCAGGGCCGTATTAGGTGGGAGTCTTCTGGCCACATCACAACATGGTGGATGTCAGGAGCACGTGTGTCTGTGTCCTGGTCTCACTCCCTTTTCTTATAAAGCCACAGGAGTCCACTGTGGGGGCCCTGACCTGATGACCTTAGTCCTTACCTCCCCCAAGGCCCTACCTTCCAACACCACAGTCAGATTAAATTTGTTTGTTCGTTTGTTTTTAGATTTTGCCATAGGGTGCATGCACTTGCCAGAGAGAGAGAGAAAGTGAGAAATCATCCACAAGGGGTGATAGCCACGCTGCAGTCCCGTCTCCATTCTCCTTCCGGGGTTTCAGACACACATGTAAAGATGTTCAAACTGCTGGGTTCAGGACTCAAACTGTAAAGCTGACCATATGGGATCCAGCCACCTTAACCATCATACCACCTGCTGGCTCCCAGATTAAATTTTCACCATTTTATTACTATTATTATTGTTAGTTTTGCTATTGGACATATGTGCTCACTGGAAAGAGACAGAGAAAGTGAGAAACATCCCCTGAAGGGATGACCACACTACAGTCCCTTCTCCTTCATTCTCCTCTTGAGATTTGGGCATACACACATGTGCCTGGTGTGTTTTTCAAGCTATTGAGTCTCGGACTCAAATTGGCAGTCAGCTATGTGGGTCAGCTGCCTTAATCTTCTGGCCACCTGCTGGCTCCAACTGTCTTTTTTTTCAGGCTTTTTTATATTTTTCCCCTTAAGGTTTTCTTTTTCTTTTCTTTTCCTTTTTTTTTTTAAAAATAATTATTTATTTGAGACCAGCAGTTGGCGTAATGGCTATATTGCTGGACTCCCATGTAGTCGACCACAGTTTGAATCCCAGACCCAGTGGCTTAAACTCGTGCCCGGTGTGTGTGCCCAAGATCCTGAGAGGAGAGTGAAGGAAAAGGGATTGCAGCGTGGCCATCCCCTCTGGGGGGTGACTTTTTGTTTTCTGTCTCTCTGTCTCTCTCTATCTTTCTGGTGAGCGCACGTGACCTATAGCAAAAAAAAAAAAAAAAACAACAAACAAACAAACAAAAAACTTCTCCAAAAAATAGAGAATTATTTATTTACTTAATTCCATGTGTTATTATTATTATTATTTTTAATTTGACTGGAGAGAGAGAGAGAGAAAGGGAAAGTGAGAAAGCAAGCCACCAGGTCCGGAACTCGCACCATAGTTGGCCATGTGGAAATCCAGCCCCTCTAGCCACCACACCACCTGCCAGCCCCATTGAGGCTTTATTTCTTTCCTCCATGAAAGAGGAAGAGAGAGAGAAACAGATGTCCCCAACAGAGTCCTTGTACTGTAATTCTAGCCCTCAGCCTGGATCATGGGCATTTGTGCCTGTTTTGTATAGGGAGACTGCGGGACTCAAACCCAGGACCTTCTAATGTGACCTCAGCATCATGGTACATTGAGTTACCACTGCACCATTGCTGCTGGCCAGTTTTCACCCTCATAATCCTGTTGCAGCCAAATCTTAATACATGAATTGGGGGAGGAGGCATCCAAACCTTAACATACCCCATAATCAAAACGTTAATATTTCTGTAGCAAAATACATGGATATTCACACTAAGTGAAATGGATTTCATCGGCTCGGGAAAGGTTTGCCACAAAATGAGTGGAAAAGAGCTCAAGGTTTTCAGAGTTTGGGGGCCAGTAGAGTTGTGGATAGGTGATTGTAGATACATGGGAGAACCCAGGACTTTTCTGCTGCCTGAGGTATTCCAGAAACCTCTCTTGACATGTAATCAACGGGCTTATTATTGATATTATTTTCTTCTTTTTGAGAGGTTTTGCTATACGGTGTTTGTGCTCCCAGAAAGAGAGAGAGAAAGTGAGAAATTGCTCCCCCGGGGGGATGGCCATGCTGTAGTCCCATCTCCTCCATTCTACTCTCAAAATTTTGGGCACACACACATGCACATGCACACACACATGTGCCCATTGTGAGTTTCAAGTTGCCAGGTCCAGAATGTGAACCATGGTCAGCCATGTGGGAGTCCAGTGCCCTAACCATAGGCTGCCTACTGGCTATAATTATTTTCTTCTAATAAAAGCTGTCCACAGGTAGTGTAATGGTTACATTGCAGGACTCCCATGTAGTTGACCGTGGTTCAAGTCCCAGACCCAGAGGCTTAAAATTCATGCCAGGTGCATGTGCGTGCGTGCCCAAAATTCTGAGAGGAGAATGGAGGAGAAGGGATTGTGGCATGGCCATCCCCCCTGGGGGGTGATTTCTTGCTTTCTGTCCCTCTGTCTGTCCCTGTCTCTTCTATGAGCACATATATACCCTATAGCAATAATCTCTCTTTAAAACAAACAAACAAAAATAAAACAAAACAAAACAGCTGTCCACAGGAATTTCTATGTTATAAAGAAGACATTTAAAAGGCAGTTTATAATTTTTAGGGTACTCAGGTTGTCCAGTGAAACCTCCTGGGTTTACCTAGCAGAACAAATGAAAAGTTCATGTGAGGCTACCCCCACAGCCCACCTCCTCTCTCCTTCTGTGTCTGCCCTTGGTCACCATTGTCCATCCACCTGGGGTGCCTTTCCTTTGCCCTGAGGTTTTGGGCCTGGTGTAAATGTTACCTTTTCCATAATGCTCTCTCCAGGCATCTTGGGCCACAATGACATTCACTTCTCTGACCACTTATTGACCCTGAAATCCCACTGCACATTGCGACAATCCAACCATTGTATAATGCAATCTTTTAAACTCGGCTTCCCCAAGAAGATTATAAACTCCTGGAAGGACAGAAACGACATTGTCTACTTATCTGCCTTCCTTGTGGCAGGCAGTGTTTCTGTAAGATACTCAGGGACTTTGGTAAAATAGGAGTTTGAGGGTCAAGTAAAGTCGAGAAACTGCATAATTATTTCCCCTCTTAGAGATTTGCAGTGCATGTTGACCTATGAAAGGCTTTGTGAAGTTTTCCTGTAAAGAAACCTATTTAGCCTGATTAATCTGGCACTTCCCATACATATCTGGTTTCAGAATTCCCCTCTCCCCCAAGAATACTCTGCTATCTTCAGTTCCACTCATGTGCTCGATAGTAATGATCGGAACTGGACTTATTAAGGGCACTCAATTAGTGATTGTAAATCAACTGGTCAAGCATCTCCTCTTCCTCTTTTCCTTCTTATTTATTTCATGGACCCCTTTTCATCAACATGCCAAGATAAATGTGTCCTCATTTAGACCAAAACAAATTCTAAGTTAATGAGGTCGTGACATTTTACTGTGTTTAGTTTTCTGGGTTTTGGCTCATTAGTCCCTAAACCCGTGTACTTTGCTGACCCAGGCCTTTCCCTGATGACCCTGTACCAATTGCAGGCCAGAAGAAAGCCCCCAGCATGTCAGAAAGCTTTTTTTTTTTTTTTTTTTTAAAGAACAGTCAAAATGTACAGAGCTAGGGCTGGGGTGGGAGTGGGGTTTCCAGACTGGGGTTTCCAGAGTGGGTAGAAGGAGAAGTGGGACTTCTGCATTTCACCGGAGTTTTATTTTCCAAATCAGCACTCAAGTTTTTCATCCTCAATTTGCTTACAGGATAAGCCAGTCAGCTACTGCAATGTGAGGACATGACGTCCGCCTGCTCGGAGCCCATGTTAGTTTAGAGTACGGAGACCTTCCTCTGGGTCCCCAGGGAGATTCCATGAGAGAGAAGCAGCCCAGGTGATTTGTAGTTTGAAATGGCTGCTTTTAATTTATTTAAAATCGATTACCTTATATTTGAATGAATATTCAGTTTGCAAAATGTCTTCAGAGAAATCTCATTGGATCCTCTGTCACCTTTTGAGGAACATGATTTTAGGTATTAGTATTGATCCCATTTTATAGACGACGAAACGGAGGCTGTAACACTGTCACCACTCCTTGGTCCTGTAAACTAGACTGGGCTGTAGGCATGTTCCTGCCCAGGAAGGCTGCCAACTCAGGATAAACCATCCCTCCCATCCCACCTCCCCATCTAGTAGAAGACAAATGTGTTACAAATGGGAAGTGCCAGCTATGGCGACTCTGTTACGGGATGGGAGAGATGAGCTGCGTTCAGATCCTTAGTTCTTTAGGTCCTGGTCTCTTAAGATTAGACCCCTACTCTGAGATGCAAAATGAAAAACTACAAATATTTGTAAAGTAGGAAAAGAGAAATTTTGATAGGAAAATGAAGATTTTTAATAGAAAACACTTATACCTTTATACCTCTTACTTGAAAGGCATGCAGGTGGGCTGCTGCCGGAGAAGGACAACTGTACTGGGTATGGGGTTAGGTGTCCCATTTATTCTAAGAGTTGGTCATGATTGTTTAGCAGGGGAAGATCTTCCCCAGTATCTGGCTTCTTTGTTTGGAGTTCATGGGCTTTTTCCTGTGCTTGCGTATCTCTCACAGGTGAATTCAGTGACCTAATCCCACATGCTTGATGTGGACTTAGAAGGTATGAGGATCCATATATGGGTGAACTGTTCAATTGGTTTAATGCCTCCGTGAGAATTAGAATGTTGGCCTAGGGTCCCATCCTGGTGGTGGGTTTCTCTGTGTATATTTGGGATGGTGGGAGGGAAGATAACCTTCCTGATGCCAGGAGCTGGGTGAGAGGGAGGCATTCAGGGAGGGTCTGGTTGCAACTCCTGGTAAGTTCTGACTGTCGTGACCGATGTGTCCCTCTGTCTGTCCCTGTCTCTTCTATGAGCACATATATACCCTATAGCAATAATCTCTCTTTAAAACAAACAAACAAAAATAAAACAAAACAAAACAGCTGTCCACAGGAATTTCTATGTTATAAAGAAGACATTTAAAAGGCAGTTTATAATTTTTAGGGTACTCAGGTTGTCCAGTGAAACCTCCTGGGTTTACCTAGCAGAACAAATGAAAAGTTCATGTGAGGCTACCCCCACAGCCCACCTCCTCTCTCCTTCTGTGTCTGCCCTTGGTCACCATTGTCCATCCACCTGGGGTGCCTTTCCTTTGCCCTGAGGTTTTGGGCCTGGTGTAAATGTTACCTTTTCCATAATGCTCTCTCCAGGCATCTTGGGCCACAATGACATTCACTTCTCTGACCACTTATTGACCCTGAAATCCCACTGCACATTGCGACAATCCAACCATTGTATAATGCAATCTTTTAAACTCGGCTTCCCCAAGAAGATTATAAACTCCTGGAAGGACAGAAACGACATTGTCTACTTATCTGCCTTCCTTGTGGCAGGCAGTGTTTCTGTAAGATACTCAGGGACTTTGGTAAAATAGGAGTTTGAGGGTCAAGTAAAGTCGAGAAACTGCATAATTATTTCCCCTCTTAGAGATTTGCAGTGCATGTTGACCTATGAAAGGCTTTGTGAAGTTTTCCTGTAAAGAAACCTATTTAGCCTGATTAATCTGGCACTTCCCATACATATCTGGTTTCAGAATTCCCCTCTCCCCCAAGAATACTCTGCTATCTTCAGTTCCACTCATGTGCTCGATAGTAATGATCGGAACTGGACTTATTAAGGGCACTCAATTAGTGATTGTAAATCAACTGGTCAAGCATCTCCTCTTCCTCTTTTCCTTCTTATTTATTTCATGGACCCCTTTTCATCAACATGCCAAGATAAATGTGTCCTCATTTAGACCAAAACAAATTCTAAGTTAATGAGGTCGTGACATTTTACTGTGTTTAGTTTTCTGGGTTTTGGCTCATTAGTCCCTAAACCCGTGTACTTTGCTGACCCAGGCCTTTCCCTGATGACCCTGTACCAATTGCAGGCCAGAAGAAAGCCCCCAGCATGTCAGAAAGCTTTTTTTTTTTTTTTTTTTTTTTAAAGAACAGTCAAAATGTACAGAGCTAGGGCTGGGGTGGGAGTGGGGTTTCCAGACTGGGGTTTCCAGAGTGGGTAGAAGGAGAAGTGGGACTTCTGCATTTCACCGGAGTTTTATTTTCCAAATCAGCACTCAAGTTTTTCATCCTCAATTTGCTTACAGGATAAGCCAGTCAGCTACTGCAATGTGAGGACATGACGTCCGCCTGCTCGGAGCCCATGTTAGTTTAGAGTACGGAGACCTTCCTCTGGGTCCCCAGGGAGATTCCATGAGAGAGAAGCAGCCCAGGTGATTTGTAGTTTGAAATGGCTGCTTTTAATTTATTTAAAATCGATTACCTTATATTTGAATGAATATTCAGTTTGCAAAATGTCTTCAGAGAAATCTCATTGGATCCTCTGTCACCTTTTGAGGAACATGATTTTAGGTATTAGTATTGATCCCATTTTATAGACGACGAAACGGAGGCTGTAACACTGTCACCACTCCTTGGTCCTGTAAACTAGACTGGGCTGTAGGCATGTTCCTGCCCAGGAAGGCTGCCAACTCAGGATAAACCATCCCTCCCATCCCACCTCCCCATCTAGTAGAAGACAAATGTGTTACAAATGGGAAGTGCCAGCTATGGCGACTCTGTTACGGGATGGGAGAGATGAGCTGCGTTCAGATCCTTAGTTCTTTAGGTCCTGGTCTCTTAAGATTAGACCCCTACTCTGAGATGCAAAATGAAAAACTACAAATATTTGTAAAGTAGGAAAAGAGAAATTTTGATAGGAAAATGAAGATTTTTAATAGAAAACACTTATACCTTTATACCTCTTACTTGAAAGGCATGCAGGTGGGCTGCTGCCGGAGAAGGACAACTGTACTGGGTATGGGGTTAGGTGTCCCATTTATTCTAAGAGTTGGTCATGATTGTTTAGCAGGGGAAGATCTTCCCCAGTATCTGGCTTCTTTGTTTGGAGTTCATGGGCTTTTTCCTGTGCTTGCGTATCTCTCACAGGTGAATTCAGTGACCTAATCCCACATGCTTGATGTGGACTTAGAAGGTATGAGGATCCATATATGGGTGAACTGTTCAATTGGTTTAATGCCTCCGTGAGAATTAGAATGTTGGCCTAGGGTCCCATCCTGGTGGTGGGTTTCTCTGTGTATATTTGGGATGGTGGGAGGGAAGATAACCTTCCTGATGCCAGGAGCTGGGTGAGAGGGAGGCATTCAGGGAGGGTCTGGTTGCAACTCCTGGTAAGTTCTGACTGTCGTGACCGATGTGCTTCTGCTATCTCCTTAGGGCTGCCTGCTCCTTTCTAGCTAACTGCTTATCACAACTCCAGGACATGTCTATAGGGTGACTATTTAGCCACAGGGGCATTTAAGGGATGCTCCATTTTGCTCAGAGGCCCATCTAGATTTGATGTTCTTTTGACCTTCTTGGCAATTGTGTCTGTGTGTTTTTATGGCTTTAGCCTTTCCTTTCCTGTTCTGTTAGGGAGGGATTTCCTGCTCCCTTCTTAGTCCCTCTATGGGTGTAGCTCTTCCTCTTTCAAGACCAGTCAAGGTTGAAACCCTGGTGGGAGGAGGTGGAGGAGCCAGGGCTTTTCCTCAGAGCCTGCAGTTCCAAGACTGGTTCTTCTTTCAACCTGCACTGTGCAATGTGGTAAGATGGGGCGGCTCCAGCCACAACCCATAGTAGGGAGTCCAGATAAAGGAAGAAGCTCCTAGGCACAGGACAATATTTGTTCTATCCCTCCCTGCATATCAGCATGGAAAGGGACACTGCAGTGAAACGTTCTTTCAAGGACTTTTCTCAAGGAAGGAAATTTATCAGTGAAGAGAGATTTGAGGGAAGTAAACCGGTCAGATAACAAGAGCTTTGAGCCTGGGGTTTCCTTGTTTGCTTCTGCCCCCTAGTGGAGAGATTGCGCCATGATTAGAGACGTATGGGCCTGAAAGGACATAATCTGTGAGGTAGTTAATGATGAACTGGAATCCTAGTCCAGGTCTTCTGGTGGCGCCGTGTCGTGTTCAAGCAGGTGTGGTACTGAGTACTGAAGCCTTGCCTATACCTGCAGGGGAGATGGCTACGGGACCATGTGGCCAGGCCTTTCCTACCACACAGAGGTCTTATAAGAGCCAGTGTGGTATAATATTGAATAAGTTATTGGTAACCTGTGAATTATGTCCCCCATTTCACTGATAGTAATGCTTATTGATTAGAGGCCTAAGGAGATTGACACCTTCTTTGTATATCTTCATTATTACAAGATACAATAATTCAATTTTTTCACCCTCAACTGTGAGGCAGGCAAAGGCAAAAAGCAAGTAGCCTCACTATGGCCTTAAATAATGCTGGTTATGATTCCCTTTCACTGACGGGAGAAGTCAAAGGACTTACCTGATGAATCGTTTATCTAATGATGTGTACAAATCACTCTGAAATTTAGCAGCCTAAAATAACACTAATTTAATTGTATCTCCGACAGTTACTGTAGGTCAGGCCCTTAAGAGCTGCTTAGTTGGGCTGTTCTGGCCCAGAGTCTTCTGTGAGGCTGTGTCACTTGTCAGCTGGGGCCATCTGAAGACTTGATTGGCATTGAGAATCTCCCTGCCAAGGTGATTCACTACCACGGCTGGGAAGTTTGGTGTTGACTTTTGGTGAGAGGCCTCATTTCTTCATGTGGGCTCTTCCATCTATGAGTTTTCTCAGGACACAGTAGCTGCTTCCCCCAGAGTGGGCCATTCAAAGGAGAGAAAGAGGGGGCCAGACAGTGATGCATTCTGGTAATGCAATACTCTGCAAGGCTGACCCACATGGGAGGGTTCAGGTTTGTGTCTTGAACACACTAAGCATGCTAGTGTCCTGACCCAGGGCTGGCTGAAGCTAAGGGTGGACTGCAGCCTGGGGACCCTATTGGGGGTGCCGTCTCTCTCTCTCTCTCTGTCTCTCTTGCTCATGGGAGAAAGAAAGAAACTTAAAGAGAGAGAGAGAATATACCAGGTGGGGGATTTATCCTTTCAGTGATCTAGCTTCAGTAGCCACATAGTCAAGGCATTAGAAATAAGTTAGCAAGTCTGATCCATGTTCAAGGAGAGGGGAATTACACTGTTTATTTTCAGTTTTTGCAGAGGGCACTTGTTCTTGCCAGAGACAGACAGAGATAGAGAGAAAGTGATAAAGCATGCTTCAGGGGGAATGGTCATGCTGCAATCTCTTCTCCTCCATTTCTGCTATTGGGATTTTGGGCACACATGAACTCATGCCTGGAGTGTTTTTCAGTTTGTTGGGGCCAGGACTCAAACTGCATAGTTGACCATGTGCAATCTAGCCATCTCAACCACCATCCCCTCTGACTGGCCCATACTGTACTGTTTTTAAGAAAAGTACACCAAAGAATTTGTGGGCATATTTTAAAGCTACTCTGTCTGGTAGGATGGAAGGCCACAATTAAACCCAGGTCTCCTTACTAGAAAGTTCTATGAGACGCTATGTAAATATGTACAGATACTGCTTATAGGCTGAGTGAACGTAATTCAGAGCATCTGAACCAGCTCTCACTTGTCCAATGGCTAGTTATTCCAACTCTGTGTTTACTCAAGACAGATTTTATTTTGTTTTGTTTTATTTTATTTTATTTTATTTTATTTTATTTTATTTTATTGTTTTTACCTTTTGCCCTTTTCCACTTTCTTCTCCCAGAAGAGAAATTGAGATTCAGGGCCAGCCAGTAGCATAGTGGCTAAGGTGGCTGGATCCCACATGGCCGACGGTGTGGTCAGAGTCCCCTGAAAGGCATGTTGGGCACATGTGTGTGAATGCCCAAAATCCCAAAGGGAAGGAAAGAGGGAGGAGAGGGGAGTGCAGTATGGACATCCTTCGTGGGGAGTGATCTCTCCCTCTCTGTGTCTGTCTCTCTCTCACCAGTAGAAACAAAACAAAACAAAACAAAAACTAACAGAAAAGAAATTGGGATTCCTCACTCTCACTTTTATAGTTTGGTTGGTGGTTGGTAAAGTTTGCTAGGCAAGAAGGTTTGGACTATTGATTGAAGTTGTGACTCTGAATTAATTTGAGACTGTATTTCATATTGTTCCCATGTAGTGTAAGAAATTGAGAACAGTTGTGTGATGCCTTCAGTTATTTTTTTCCGCTTTCACCCTTTCTTTTTTTTTTTTTTTGGAGAGGTTTTTGCTATAGGGTGCGTGCGCTCACCAGACAGACAGAGAGACAGAAAGCGAGAAATCACCCCCAGGGGGGATGACTATGCCACAATTCCTTCTCCTCCATTCTCTTCTCAGGATATTGGGCACACACGCACACGCACCCGGTGTGAGTTTAAGCCACTGGGTTTGGGATTCGAACTGCGGGCAACTATATGGGAGTCCAGTGACATAGCCATTACACTAACTGCTGGTCCCTGGAATTTTTAAATGGGGAAGAAGACGTCTAAGAAGTCTCTCTTTGCTTTTAGAAAGATAGAATTGAGAGCCAGCTTGTGGCCTGGTGGTTAAGTGAGTTGGATCCCATAAGGCTGACCAGATGGTTTGAGTCCTGGACTCAGCAGCTTGAAAAACATGTTGGGCATGTGTACGTGTGCACCCAAAATCCCAAAAAGAGAGAGAAATGGAGGAGAAGGGATCCTGATGTGACACTCGGGGTGGGGGAGTGCTTTCTCACTTTCTCCCTCTCTCTGCCTTTTTCTATTGCCCTCACCCTCTGGCAAATAGAAAGAAGGCAGGCAGGCAGGCAAGAAGGCAGGAAGGAAGGAAGGAGGGAAGGAGGGAAGGACTGATTGATTCAGGATTGATTCCTGCAAGAAGACAGGCTAAGCGGATAAGAAAGAAGTAGACTTTGCAGGATCTCTAGGGTGTAGAAATCTCTAGAAAAGGGACTAAAAGTTTTTTAAACAAGAGAGTAGGAACTAATGTTAACTGAGCAGCAAGTGCTTTATCTGTATTATTTAACCCTCACAGTAGTCTTATAAGGCATTTGACTTCACTTGCCTTTCAGGCCAGAGAGGACCACTTCCCTAAGGGCATGCAGCCATGTGTGTAAGGTCAACAGTAGCAGGCAGGCTTGTAGATTTCAGGTCAGTTTGTTCTACTGCCTAACACTGCCTCTTGGGTCAAAGGCAATCCAGGACTCCTGGAATCGAGAAGGACCTTGGGGGCACCGTAAGGAATCTTGAAGGAAGCCCACTCTGCCCGGTCAATGGCCACACTGGGAAGCAGGTTTGGAGTCGAAATGGTCACTATTTAGATCTAGGAGCCTTCACATCAGCCCACTGCAGGCAGTGGTGGGGGAGCTCGTGGCCTGTGCCATCGCTTCTGTCATTTGGGTCTAGGCTCAAGTCTGCGTTCTACAAATGCATCCATTCCTATGTACTTGTAAGTCCTATTATTTAAGAATGAACTTTTTGAAAACTCCCTCGCTTTGTTCTGCTTGAAGGAAAAGGTTTTTTTTCCCCTCTCTTGTTTTGATTGGATGGGAGTAAACTTGGCTGTTCCTGAGGCCAGACGTGGTGGCGTCAGGCAGGGGCGGTGATGTAGCAGGTCCTGACTGTAGCAGGATCCTGGGACATGAAAGCCACATCTTCCATGCTGCAGGTTGATTTTGTCCTTTTGTCCAGTTCTTAGGTTACACAAAACCTCAAAGTATTTCACAAAAGTAAAAGCAAGTGAGAAATGGAGATAAGACCTAGGATTCCTCTACATTTCCTCTTTTTTTTTTTTTTTTTTTTTTTTTGGGGGGGTTTT
>NW_006159858.1:3243072-3297835 GCF_000334495.1 Tupaia belangeri chinensis
AGAGAGACAGAAAGCGAGAAATCACCTCCTGGGGGGGATGGCCACGCCGCAATCCCTTCTCCTCCATTCTCCTCTCGGGATCTTGGGCACACATGCACATATGCCCAGTGTGAGTTCAAGCCACCGGGTCCGGGACACGAACCGCGGTCAACTACATGGGAGCCCAGCAAGATAGCCATTACTCTAACTGCTGGTCCCTACATTTCCTCTTGAGCTTTTCACTCAAGCATTGTTTTCCCTGTTTCTTTATTTCTCCAGAGGCTCTTCGGGACACCTTCGCTTCCCTGGGTTACAAGGTCCAGTACTTCTTGTATCTTAAGGTGAAGGAAATAATCCATACTCTTCACCATGTGGCCTGTATGCCCCAGCACCAAGACTACGACAGCTTCGTGTGTATCCTGGTGAGCCGAGGAGGCTCCCAGAGTGTGTTTGGTGTGGATCAGACTCACTCAGGAATCCCGTTGCAGCAGATCAAGAGGATGTTCATGGGAGATTTGTGCCCTTTTCTCATAGGGAAGCCAAAGCTCTTTTTCATTCAGAACTACGTGATGTCAGAGGGCCAGCGGGAGGACAGCAGCCTCCTGGAGGTGGATGGGCCTGCAGTCAATAATGTGGAGTCTAGGGCCCAGCAGCCCAAGCCCTACACAGTTCACCGCGAGGCTGACTTCTTCTGGAGCCTGTGCATGGCGGACGTGTCCCTGCTGGAGCGGTCCCCCAACTCAGCATCCGTGTACCTGCAGTACCTCTCCCAGAAACTGTGGCAAGAAAGGTGAGCCACTGAGGAGGTGACTGATCAGGGACCAGTTGTTTATTTTCTTTCTACCTAGATAGGATTGCTGCTGTGCCATGTTCCCTCCCCTGCTCCAAAGAGAGGAAAAGGAATTTTTTCCCCTTCCACTTTGAGGTTGCCTTAAGAGAATAATATGGTCTGAATACTTTGTGTTTGTCATCTTGTGGTCTGGATGTTTTCCTTCAAAATTAAGAAATTTTAAATATTTCTTCTTATTGCAAAAGCAATACATACTCCTTATAGAAATAATAAAATACAGATGCTAAAAGCAGAAAGTAAGAAACAATTTTTTTAAGAATTATTTTATTTAACTTTATATATTTACTTTAATTTGACCAGAGAGGGACAGAGAAAGAGAAAGAGGGAGGAAGCTGCCAGGTCCGGGACTCAAACCTCAGTCAGCCATGTGGGAGTCCAGCATCCTTAACCACCATGCCACCTGCTGGTCCCCCTGTAACAAGCAGTTATAATCTTACTTGTAAGAATCAGTTTCATTAACTAAATCTTGAAGTATTACCTTCCAGGATTTATTTTATTTTATTTTTAAAGATCCACACAATCATATAAATACGGTTTTTAAGCTAAAATGTAATCATCATCTACTATTACATTTTGAATGAGCTTAATAGTAGATCACAGTTTTTTGCCTGTCAATAGCCACATTTCAAAATAGAGACAGAGAGAGAGTCAGTGAGTAATCACTCCCCAGGAGAGAATGGCCACATCGCAATCATGTCTCCTCTATTCTCCTGTCAGAATTTGGGGCACACATGCCTGGAATGACTTCCAAGCCGCTGGACACAGTACTCAAACTGTGGTCTCCCATAGAGGAGTCCGGCACCTTAACCAACGTGTCACCTACTGGCCTAACGATTTCTACAGTATCGTTTTCAGATCTGCGCAGCAGCCCATAGTATGGTTATAGCTCAGTTTACTTGACCAGTCTTTAGATGTTGAATAGTATTTTGCTTTCACACAAAATATTAAACATCTGTGCAGCTCAGTATTTTATCTTTAGTTAAAAATGTTCACTTTTTAATGCTGAAAAACCATGCACTTGCCAGAGAGACTGGAGTGGTAGGATGGGGAAAAAACACCCTCCAGTAGGGGTATATCCATGCCATAGTCCCTTCTCCTCCGTTTCTCCATCCTGTTAGTGATTTTCAGCACATATTCACACACACCCAGTGTGCTTTTTCAAGCACACTTTTTCAAGACCGGGTGCTTTTTCAAGCTGCCGAATCTGGGATTCGAACCATAGTCTACTATGTAGATCGAGACCCTAGGCTATAGGGCTGGCCCTGTAGCTCAGTATTGTGCTTGTCTTTGTTTTCTTGAGGGAAATCTCTGGAAGTAGAATGACTGTATCAGAGGACATGCATTTTTCAAGTCTCACTGCGTCTTACCACATTGTCTCGGGGGCAGTTATACTGGCCTCCAATGAGAGTTGCTTTGTTCCTAAATTCTCACCAACACGGCATGCTCTTTTATTTCTGAAGTTCCAGAAATTTTTTTTCCCTTCCTTTTTATTGATTTTTTTCACACAGCAATCCCTGTCCAGTTCTGCAACCCATCAGATTCGGGTACTTACACGCATGTCTTGTGTGTTTCAGGCCAACCAGGCTGGGGATTCAAACTGTGGTCATCATGTGGCCTTTGGCTTCTTCTGAGCCGTGCATGACTGCTATACCACAGAGCCAGCCCTGTCTTGGCAATTTGATAGGTAAAAAACGGCATCTGGGAGGCCAGCAGCTAGCGTAATGGCTATGTCGCTGGACTCCCACGTAGTTGACCGCGGTTCGAGTCCCAGACCCGGTGGCTTAAACTCACGCTGGGCGCGTGTGTGTGCGTGCCCAAGATCCTGAGAGGAGAATGGAGGAGAAGGGATTGCAGCGTGACCATCCCCCCTGGGGGGTGATTTCTCGCTTTCTGTCTCTATGTCTCTCTCTGTCTGGTGAGTGCACATGCCCTGTAGCGAAAACCTCTCCAAAAAAAAAAAAAAAAAAAACCGACATCTGGCTATCTGGGTCTGTAAGTTGTTATATGAATATCTTTGATATTTGTTGGCAAGAATACCTTCCTAGGTATTCCTAGGGGACACATGTGTCCTGGTATGCATTTCAGCTGAATGAAGCCACAATGTACCTCAGGTATAAGGTTAATTGGTCTTTCTCAGTTGTCCCTTAATTACAATGTAAAATGCTTCTTTTTTTGGTATGTACATTTTTTAAATTATTATTATTATTTTTTATACATTCAGTCACATTATTTAACTTACAATGCTTCTGAACCTCCTGTCAAATGCTATCTGAGTTGTAGCTCTGGGAACCTCAGGAATAAGTCTTGTAGCCTTTTCACCCCAGCCCCCTCAGTGGCAGCTCCGCAGGAACGGGAAGAAAAAAAAACAGCAGGAAGGGGAAGGCTTGTAGCAGGAGCAACTACATACCCAAGGGCCAGCAGTATTCCTGTCACAACCATCCCACCCTGTGTAGTGGAGCCAGGTAGGTTGTCATGCAGATGGTGTGTTCCCAGAGTGGAGCTCAGGTGCCCTTGGGGAAGGGACTGTGGCTGTTGGACCAGATTGCCGCGAGCTGGTTTGGATCATTCACTAAGCAGATTGTGGAGCATCTAGAAACTTCTGTTGGCTCATTCATTCTAATGATAGTCTCCTCTTTGACATTTGTGTGACATACACTTTGTCTTTCTCATTTCCTCCAGAAAGCGCCCACTCCTAGATTTCCACCTTGATCTCAACAGCAACGTGTATGGTTGGAACAGTGGAGTTTCTGCTGAGGACAAGTACTATGTCTCACTGCAGCACACTCTGAGAAAGAAACTCATCCTCTCTTGCACATGAAAACCAAAACTCCTATTTTTTCTGAGAATGCTGTCTAAAAGAGGCATGCACTCTCCAGACAGAGAGAGAGTGAAAGTGAGGGAAAATGAAAAACCATGCCTCAGGGGGATGGGACAAATCCTCCTCCATTCTCCACTCGGCATTTTGGGCACTCGCCTGCTCTCATGTGCACAAATGAGCGTGAGAAAGAGTGAAAGAGAGAAGAGCACCCTCTACAGGGTGAAACCAGGCATGTCAGTCAGCCTGAAACAGGCCATCCTGGATGCAAAGGACTCCCATCAGGCAGAGACCACCTTCCAGGTCAAGGACAATAAGCCTCTGGTTGAACCGAACCATTTGAGACATTCTGCCTGGACGCTTCCCTGGTCACCAAGCAAGCCAGCCTCTTGCACTTCCCACCAGGCTTCCAGCCCATCCCTTGCAAGCCCTTGTTCTTTGACATGGCCCTCAACCACGTGGCGTTCCTCCAACTTGGGGATAAACTGGAGCAGAAGACCAAGAGTGGCCTCACCGGATACATCAAGGGCATCTTCAGATTCAGGAGCTAACCAGGCCCTTCCTTGGGGGAAGGGGGAGATTCTGACTCTTAATCTGTATTGTGAGAAAATCCTGGCAAGTTCGTGATGACGAAGAAAAAAGAAAATGTATATAATTTTATTTATTTAGTATTTATTTATTTATTTATTTATGTACATATGTGATATAAAATCAACTTTTCTTTTTATTCCTTTGATGTAGCTTATCCATGAGCGCTTTATACTTTCTTTACTTATTCTGTAATTATATGTTTAAAATGAGCCTTTTAAATCTCATTTTGTATGCTGTAATCATGTACAGTGAATGAATGTAAATAAAAAATTTAAACATAAAAAAATAAAATGAGTATTTTATAATGAATTAGTCATTCCTGATACTTTATATATGTTTTATTTATCTTTGTGTAATAAAAGTAATTGCTTATTTTGAAAAAAAATGAAGAAAATGGACAATTAAATAAAATTCAGCTGACCACATGGGGGCCAGACCAGCAGTTAAACATGGCACCCTATGAAGCTGAATCACCAGTTCATCTCCAGAGGCCTCTCTGAGTATGCCAGGCACAGGTGCCAGCCTGGCTGCAGCTGAGAGTGGACTGCAGCATTGGAATCTTGTATCTCTCTGTCTGTGTCTCTTTTTGCTTATGCTCATGGAAGATAAATATAAATAAAAGATAGGACCAGCATTTGGCGTAATGGCTATGTCTCTGGACTCCCATGTAGTCCACCAAGGTTTGAGTCACAGACCCGGTGGCTTAAACTCATGCTGGATACGTGTGCATGTGTGCCCAAGATCCTGAGAGGAGAATGGAGGAGAAGGGATTGCGGCGTGGCCATCCCCCCGGGGGATGATTTCTCATTTTCTGTTTCTCTGTCTCTCTGTCCCTCTTTATCTTTCTGGAGAGTGCATGCGCCCTATAGCAAAAACCTCTCCAAAAAAAAAAGAAAAGAAATTACTGATAATAAATATACGGGTTTATTTCTGGACTCTTAATTCCATTCTGTTTCCTCACTATATCACTTTATGTCTTTACCACACCAACTTGATTACAGTAACTAAAGTAAATTTTGAAACCAAGAAGTGTGAGTCCTCCAACTTTGTTCTTTTTTCAAAATTATTTTGGCTCTACTGGGTTTACATTTCCTTACATTTCTATTAGAAAATAGTGGTTTGAGTCCTGGACCCGGTGGCTTAAACTCATGCCGGGCATGTGCGCATGTGTGCCCAAGATCCTGAAAGAAGAGTGGAGGAGAAGGGATTGTGGTGTGGCCATCCCCCTGGGGAGTGATTTCTTGCTTTCTGTCTCTCTGTCTCTCTCTCTTTCTGGCGAGTGCACGTGCCCTATAACAAAAAACTCTCAAAAAAAAAAAAAAATTTACATGGCCAGGGCCAATAGGTGGCATGGTGGTTAAGATGCTAGATTCCTACTTGGCTGACTGCAGGTCAAGGCTTGGACCTGGTGACTTTGCTTTCTCAGTTTCTCTTTTTCTCTGTGTCTCTGGTGCTAGACATGCCTTACAGAAAAATTTAAAAATAATAATCGTGAGTAAAATAAATAAAATAATTCCTTAAAAATTTTGTGTGGCCTGGGTAACATGAATAATGAGGCCTTCGACATACTCCATGAACTCCGGAGTTTTGTGATTTCTTGAAAGACTGATCAGGTTAACTGTCCCGTGAATGGTTATATATTATTTAAACATAATTTGCCTGTTTTATTTTCTTATTGCCATGTTTCCAGAATTCACGATGTAAAGAACAATGGAGAGCCCATTGGTAGCTTCTATAAGGTCAATATTTTGGCGCTGCACCTTCTCCTTTTTCCTTTAAAACCCTTCGCATAGCAACAGTGAGGTGGGCAGCCTGAATATTGTGACGCCTGAGTTGCAGTCCTCACCCTGGCCCCAAATAAACTCTCATTTTTAAAATACTTTGCCTTAGTTTTTTTCCTCTTAGATCAACACCATATAACTTTTAGGATCAGCTTGATAATTAGTGGAAAAAGGCTCCTGAGCTTTTGATAGCGTTACACTGAATACCTAAGATCAGTTTTGGGGTGTGTTGCCATCTTAACTGAGTTTCTTTTGCATACATTAATATTAGTGACTTTTTTCTCTGATGTCTCATTGTAGATTTTCTTTTTTTTTTTCTTTTTTTTTTTTTTTTTTTACCAGATAGTGCAAGTGCTCACCAGAGAGAGAGAGAGAGAAAGCACCCCCAGGGAGGATGGTCATGCTACAATTCCGTCTCCTCCACCTCTCCCTCCTTTAAGGATTTGGGGCACTCACACATAAGTGCTTGGCATGTTTCTCAAGCCACTGGGTCCAGGACTCGAACTGAAGGGCTGGCTATGTGGGGTCAGTCTGCCTAAACCATCCAACCAAGGAACCAACCTGCCTCATTGTAAAGTTTTACCATTATGGCTGTCATATGTTGCCCTTTTCTTTTTTTTAAATAATTTTTTATTTATTAATTTTAATTATTACTTATACATTTAATCACTATACATCATTTAGATTTTAAAGAGACTTTACCTAGTGACTGAGACTTTACACCTCAGTCCAGCCCAGTTGAGAACATACGCACATCCTCATCAACAAATAGTTGCCCTTTTCAAAAATTATTAAATATTAAGGCAGCCTTTTTCCTTTATTATTATTTTTTTTGCTCCAGAAACAACAAATAAACCTCTAAATAAAAGGCCTATCTTTAGCTCTCTTTTTTAGCAGTATTAAAAATACTTTACTCAAATTTAACCAAATGACCTAATTCCTGAGACCAGAGATCCCTTACCCTCATTACCAGTCTGTGGCCAGTTAGGAACAAGGCTGCACGGCAGGAGGGGAGCAGCAGGAGAGCCAGCAAAGCTTCCTCTCCATTTACAGCCACTCCCCTGCCCTAGCATTACTGCTCCAGTTCCACCTCCTGTCAGGTCAGCAGCTGCATTAGATTCTCTAGATGTGCAAACCTTACTGTGAACTGGGCATGCGAGGGATCTAGGCCGCATGCTCCTTATGAGAACCTAATGCCTGATGGTTTGAGGTGGAGCCAAGGCAGTGATGCTAGGAGCAGCTGCAAATACTGATTAACAGTAGCAGGGAGCTTTGACTGCACAGAGACCATAATAAACTCTTAAAGACTCATATCAAAACCCTGTATTACGGGACCAGAAGGTGGCATAATGGTTACATTGCTGGAGTCCCACATAGTTAATCAAAGTTCAAGTCCCGGACCTGGCGGCTTAAAACTCATGCCAGGCATGTGTGCATGTGTGCCTAAAATCCCAAGAGGAGAACGGAGCAGAAGGGATTGCAGTGTGGCCATCTATCCTGGGGGGCGGGGGGTGTTTCTTGCTTTCTTTCTGTTTCTCCAGTGAGCACATGGACCCTATAGCAAAAATCTCTCTTAAAAAAATAAATAAACCCTGTATTTCAATGTAATTACAATATATTACAAAAGCTTATATTACAATGTAATAATAATAAAAATAAAGTGCACAATAAATCTAATATACTTGAATCATCCTGAAACCAACCCCAGTCTCCAGTAAGTGACAAAATTGTCTTCCACAGAACTGGTTCCTGGTGCCAAAAAGTTTGAGGACTGCTGGTTTACAGTGTATTGTTTGGAGATATATATATACACCCTCTGATTACTATGATCAAACTAATTAAATTAACATACTCATCACCTCATGTTGTCACCTTTTTTTTTTTTAAAGTATTTATTTATTTTTTAGCCATAGGGTATGTGTGCTTGCCAGAGACAGATAGAAGAAAAGAGAAAAAATTCCAGGACTCAGTCTGTGGTCGACCATCTGGGAATACAGCTGCCTTAGCCTCCATGCCACCTGCTGGCCCCTGTGGTCCCCCTTTTTTCTTTTGTGGTAAGAACACATGAGATCTACTCTCAGTCAATTTCTAGTACACAATACATTGTTCTTAACCATACTCATCCTGCTGCACATTCGATTCCCCAAACGAATCCACGTATAACGGAGTGTGTACCTGCACCGGGAAAAGGTTAAAAATAGGCCTCTGATCTCTTTTCTGATCTTACTTGCTATGAGTTTAGAAAAAAAAGGCAATTCTATGATTTGCCTTGCATAAGTTCAGCCTGTTTGGGAGAGGATAAATGTTGCCATTAGTTCCCAAATGCTCTGGGTTCTGTCTATGCAACTTCACCCCTCAAAAGTTTCCCACCTGCCAGGACCAGTCCCTGCTGGACAGTGATCTGGCCTGGCTTTCTGCTGGAGCCTCCTGTGCTCATTGTCCCTCCCCAGGGTCTGTTGTCTCCCCTAACTTATCAGTTTTGAATTACAGTCCCATAGGGATTTTTTTAATCACTAAAATAATTCATCCATATTAGTTTAAGCACTTGTTTTGTTTTGTTTTGTTTTTGTTTTTGAGAGGTTCCTGCTGTAGGGCACATGCGCGCGCCAGAAAGACAGAGAGAGAGAGAGAGACAGAAAGTGAGAAATCACCCCCCAGAGGGGATGGCCAAGCTGCAATCCCTTCTCCTCTCAGGATCTTGGGCACGCACGCACATGCACTCGGTGTGAGTTTAAGCCACCAGGATTTGAACTGCGGTCAACTACATGGGAGTCCAACGACATAGCCGTTATGCCAACTGTTGTGGTTTGTTTGACTGAAATAAGCACATTTTCCACTCCAACTAAACTCCAGCACAGACACCTAATAGCAATAATAGACAAAAGGCACCGCTGTTGAGTGAGCCCTTATGAAGGGGGAAACCTTCATAAGGGAGAATTTATGTCCCAGCAACTGGCTTTGAATTAGTGGCATCCACAAGCTCTTATTACATCCGGGCTATTGATCCTATATGAAACTGGCCTTCCTAGGAATGAAATCTATGACCAGAAGCATCTCCCTTCATTTCCATTGTCTATAAAATCTTCTTTTGATAGAAGCTACTGAACTGGTTCATTCCTTAGCCAAGAAAACTTTTACTCCTTTGAGATCATTTTCCCTATTTACTCACTAACATCCAAATAGCTTGATGTGTGTGTGTGTGTGTGTGTGTGGTGAGAACCTTCCAGTTCTATTTCTGCAGTTACTATACCTCATGCTGCAGATGTTCAGACAGCTCCCTACAGACCAACCACTCACATGATTTACGAAGTGAGCAGGTTATTGACAAGGTCCTTTGAAATCGTCCCTGGTTGGTAAGGCACCAGCGTGAGATGGTTTCAAAGTCTTAGTATCCCACTTCCACTATGCTTCTGAAGGTTTTTTAAAGGCAGATGGAATCTAGGAATCCAAGGAAGAATTTACGTCCCAGCAACTGGCTTCGAGTTAGTGACATCCACAAGCTCTTATGACCATCTTTCTGTGTTTTTGCAGGATGACGTTGAAGTTGTCATCAAAGAACCAAAATGGAATTTAGTTTAGTTGGTGCACAGCATGGTTTGGGGACATACTCAGGATTCATAAGGTGAACCAACGTCTGCACAACGGTGTGCTTGTTTGTATTCACAGGTGTGTTGTGTGGAAAGGAGCACACAATTACCATAGTAATTGACAGTACAACCCTTCGGTTCAAAGGGTTAGAATTAGGGTCCTGGAAGTTCACATAAAGCTCATGCTTCTTGCAAGTCGTTTTTTTTTTTTTTTTTTGGAGAGGTTTTCGCTACAGGGTGCGTGCGCTTGCCAGACAGACAGAGAGAGACATAGAGACAGAAAGCGAGAAATCACTCCCCAGGGGGGATGGTCACGCTGCAATCCCTTCTCCTCCATTCTCCTCTCTGGATCTTGGGCACGAACGCACACGCACCCGGCGTGAGTTTTTTAAGCCACCAGGTCCGGGAGCGAACCGCGGTCGACCACGTGGGAGTCCAGAGACATAGCCATTACGCTAACTGCTGGTTCCCGCAAGTCGTTTTTTGTTTGTTTGTTTGTTTTTTTGTCTTTGTTTTTGTTTTTAAAGAAGTTTTTGTCATAGGGTGCATGTGCTCACAGGAGAGAGACAGAGACAAGGACAGTGAGCAGGAAAGTGAGAAATCACACACACATACACCCCCCGAGGGGATGGCCACACTGCAATCCCTTTTTCATTATCCCCCTGGGATCTTGGGCACGCGCACACACACACACACACACACACACACACACACAAACACACATGCACCTGGTATGATTTTCAAGCCACTAGGTCTAGGACTCAAACCGCGGTCAGCTCGGTGGAAATCCAGCAATGTAATCACTCTGCCATCTACTTGTCCCCTTTAAGGCTGTTTCTAATTCACTGCTTTTGTAATCTGAATAGTTGGAGACTCAAGACACATCCTGGGACTGGGTAAAGTGATCGCAGCTCTACCGTTGGCTCCAGTCAGAGGCTGAACTGGTGGTGTGCATGTGGACCTTGCTCATGTGGAAGAAGACCACCTGCTTATTGTAGGGGCCACCTCTGCCCTCATGAGGGTTGATGTGGAGTCCATCCCACATGTTAGGTGTGAGGTGATTATTGCTTCCATTTACCCGATGGGCAAATGCAGACAGAGAGAAATTAACAATGGAGTCAGGGTTTCACTCTCAGTCTTCTGATCCCTAAGGAAAATGCTCTTTTGGTGTATTGCCTCTGGACTTCCTGGTTATTAGAATCGCAGACCATGTAGGAAGAGATGCAGTTATTGCTATAGCTGGCCAGTGGAGAAAACGTTTTGGTGCACATAGACCTTTGCAGTGTTCTCCAACATAGTTGATGAAGTGAGTCTGCCATCTAAAAGCTGTATGACTGGCTGTGGGACAGTTCTGCTTAGATTAGTGTTTGATATCTTCCTAGGAGATCCAAGCCCTCTAAGGTATGGGATGTTTTGCAATGATTAGTCCATATTTTGATGTCTTTGTTAAGAGTGGGGCCTATAGAGGTAGAGCACCGAGGTCTGAGACTGGGCTGTAGCGTATTTTAACATTGTGAAAAATGCTGAAGACTTTTCCAAATGAAATCTGCATTGAAAACATATACATTAAAGTCACACCAGTAAAAGCAGGAATAGTATGTTAGAACCTCTTATTTCCCCCACCCTGTTCCTCTCATGCACCTCCTTGGAATTCCCAGGACTTCTGCAGAACAGTCTGAAATTGCTGGGCTAGAGCAGGGGTCTCAAACCCTCCCGCCCCGACCACGGACCACTACAGTATGGGTCCAGGCTGCACAACAGGAGGTGAGCAGTGGGTGAGCAAGTGAAGCTTCCTCTGCATTTACAGTCACTCCCCATTGCTCGCATTAACACCTGAGGTCGGCTTCCTGTGAAATCAACTGCAGCATTAGTTTCTCCTAGAAGCATGAGCCCTATTGCAAACTGCACATGTGAGGGATTAGGTTGGGCCCTCCTTATGAGAATCCAATACCAGATGATCTGAGGTGGAGCTGAGGTGATGATGCTAGCCTTGATGCTAGCACTGGGGAGCAGCTGCAAATACTGATTAACATTAGAAGAGAGGTCTGATTGCACCGAGATCATAATAAATCAATTGCTTGCAGACTCATAACAAAAACCTGTGTTACAATATAATAACGATAGAAATAAAGTGCACAATAAAGGTAATGCGCTTGAACCATCTTGAAACCATTCTCCCCCCACTGCCACACACCTGCCCCCATGGCAAAATTGTCTTCCACAGAACCAGTCCTCGGTGCCAAAAAGGTTGGAGACCTCTGCCCTAGGCTAAGAAAAGTTGAATTCTTTTTAGGACATGCTGCCATCTTGTGGTGCTTTGAGGTTTTGCCACCCTAGAATCACCCGACTGCTTCTGTTGTGCTGTGGAATGAACCCAAGTGGGTCATACTTTACTTGTCTAGCCACAGTCTACTGCCAGTTCAATGGAAATTTTTGCTGAAACACTTACCAGGGGGTTTCCCCCTTCATAAGCTAGCTTCACTATCCTCTCACATGCAACATAAGACTGGGAGGTATGGAGTATGTGGATAAGGTGTGGAGTAATTGGTTTGTGTTGGGGAATCTTAGAAGTTGGGAGTAGTGAATCTAAAGTACCCGCTACCTCAGGACCTTTCGAGGACCCTTGAGGGTGAGGATGGAAGTTTCAGCACACAGTTATCTAGTCTGTACACCTGCCTCCCCCATTACTATGTCAACCCTTAAGCTAAGGTGTCTTTAATAAAGTCTCTTTGAACAGAGGGTGGAGACTTGGACCACAGCCTGGAAGTAAAGGAAACCCAGACCACTGTTACCACTATCCCTCCCGAGGCTGAAGTAAAGAAAACAGTTGGTATTTCTCCTTTGTCACTGGGGCATTAGTGGGCACACACCACTATAAAAGGCTATCCTATTTTGATTGGCTCTTCAAGCAGACTCAAAGAAAAAGACGGAAAGAAGTGTTTATTCTACTACTATCAACTCACCATCAGCATGCCCCAGGGAATTGTGTTCTAAATGGGAGGAAGTATGAAATGCTGAGTACAGACATCTGTATGCACACCGTCTCCTCCTGCTCCCTATGAGTATGGAGTACTAAGATAAAGAGTTAGTTTTACCTCCAGTGTCTCTATTCTACCTCTATGTTCCAGGCCTCCATCCTCTCTAAGACATCTCTGTCTGGATTTGTCCCTTCTCTTTGGGGCTCCTGTGTTACTTGAGGTCAATCTGGTGGTGTCACCACAGCCTGCCCAATAGTAGCAGATATTACATGACATCATAGTGAGTTATGGGCAGCTGTATCTTGTGGGTTAGGAACATGGGATTTAGAATCAGAGAGACCTGAGTTTGAGTCTTGAATGCCCACTTCTTCCCAGCCTTGGGGTGAGATGTCTCCCTGAACCAGGATTTCGTCTATTGAATGTGTAATAATGACAACTTAGGCTAATAGTTTTTATGAGAGTTCATTGGAGAAAATGGGTCAAGAAACAATAGCATTCTTGGTTGAAATTGCTTTTCACTCAACACTTTGAGTATATTTTCCCATTTTTTCCTTGCTTGGATTGTTTCCAATGAGAGGTCTGCTGTTCGTCTGATGGGATATCCTTTGTAGGTAACTTGACATTTCTCTCTTGCCAGTCTTAGTATCCTGCCTTTGTCTGTGGTTTTGGTCAATCTGGCTATAATGTGTCTTGGAGAAGATCTTCTTGGGTTGATTCTATTTGGGGTCCTTTGTATTTCTTGGGTCTGGATTTTGAATGTCTCTCTAGATTTGGAAAATTTTCTTTCAGAATTTCATGGAATAGATTATCAATGCCCTTATGAGTCTCTTCACCTTCTGGGATACCAATTTTCCAGATGTTTGGTTATTTAATGGTATCTAGTATTTCTTGTATATTATTCTCATTTTGGGGGGCTATTTTCTCAGTCTTCATGGGGGATTTTTCTAATCCAGCGATTCTGTCTTCTGCATCTGAGATTTGACCTTCTGTATGACCTAGTCTGCTTTTAATACTTCCAAGGGAAGTTTTGACTTCCTGTATTATAGCCTTCATTTCTAATAGTCCCATTTGATTATTTTTTATGGTGTGTATCTTCTCTTTCAGATCCCACAAGAACTTCTTCACCTCCGAGAACTTGTCAGTTCTTTTCTCCTGCATCTTCTGGAGTTAATTGTCTCTCTTCTCTTCAAGGATACTATATCTGGCAAGATTATCTTTCATATGGGAACAGAAGAACAGAAGAACACTCACAGATAAGCAAAAACTGAAAGAATTTACCGACACCTGACCAGTTCTCCAAGATGTTCTGAAGGGAGTGCTATATCAGGAAAACTAAAGTCGTCACAGATATAAGAGTTCAAAAACAACTAGGAAAATGGCCAGTTTAATGGCAGGGTCAAGTACAGAGTTGAACATTATCTTCTGGAATTTAAACAGAAAGATTGGACCACAACAGAAGATTAAGTACATGAGTCTGAACTTGTGAAATAGAATTTTATGGCTTTTGACTAAAACATTACTGATCTTCTTCTATGCTTTGTTTTCCAGAGTTAAGGATTTTTGTCTTCTCTTGAGTTGTTGATAGGTTCATGGATCTACTATTTGAACAGAATCCTAACTTGTTTCCTGGCTTTAAGTCTTAAGCAAAGTTCTCTTAACATTTTTTTGATTTTTATTTATTAAAGCTAAAACTGCCTTTCTTGAAATTAAAAAAATATGTTAAAAATACCTATTTAATGACCACAGTAAGCTTATAGCCTCAGCTAGGTGCTACTTTATAGTATATTCATTCTACTCAGAGTTTCGTGCCTAAAGTCAACCTATGTTCACAAATATGTATATATCAGCTGGACTTGCTATTAAAAGTAGTTAGACTCATTAAGATATTTTGTCAATCAATAAAATGGGAAAAATAAAAAAGGAATGGAAAGCAACTACAGATATCAGAGACTGTGGGAGGAGGGTGTGAAATGGCAGAGGGTGAGAAATAGGGGGAAAAGTATATATACAAAGAAACAAGAAATGGAAAATTATTTTTTGATGATAATATGTATAACTAAGCCACTAAACAATGTATTCTGGATGGGAAATTGCATTTTGTATTCTGTGATGATGTTCAGTGAAATAATGTAAAATAAATTTAAAAAAAATAAAAGAAGCAATAATAGAGGGGGCAGTTCATGGTATGTTGGTTAAGGTCACTAGATCCCACATGGCTGACTATATTGTTTGAGTCCTAGACCCGGTGACTTGAAAAACATGCTGGGCATGCACACGTATTCAAAATCCCAAAAAGAGAGTAAAGGAGAAGGGATTGTGGCATGGCCATGCCCCATGAAAAAGTGAGAAAGCTCACTTTCTCACTCTCTTTTTCTTTCTGTCTCTCTCTGGTGAACACATATGCTCTCTGCTAAAAATTAATAATAATAAACAAGAAACAGTAGTAGTCATACTAGTTAAAGAAGGCAGGTGTTGTGTTTTAGTCACTTTTGCTTTCTAATTGTGCCCAATTTACATGTAGGAAATGCTTGTTAAATATTTAATATTATTGAGTAACAGTTGAAAGAGTTCAACTTATTTGGTGGCACAGAGGTAATATGCTACTCAGGTGATGCTGGGTCCATATAGAAAGTGGCTGGTTTGGTTCTCCAGAGGTTCTGTACATGCTTTCTTTATTTTCTTTTTAAGTTAAAAATTCCTTAATTTTTTTATTCCCGGTACCACTACCACAATTTACAGGGCAATATACCTGATACAATGAAAAGAAAAAGAAAAAGCTACAACAGGTAAAAGACCTCAGGAATATACATCTAATTGATACTACATTGCATTAATCAATAGCCGCACTTTTTGCAAACTGTGGGTATGACAGTCCTGAATGAGAAGGGTTTCCTGTTTAAGCTGCAGTAATTTTTCTGACTATGGATCATCGTTCCTCCTATAGCAGGTTTTTACAGTTCCTCTAATGCATTTGGGACGACTGTCTCAACGTAACCTGTAGCTTTCCTAACAACTCCTCGCTTCCTCTCCTGCTAAGAACTGAAGCCCTTTTCTGCTGTTTTTAGAACCTCCTGCTACCATATCTCCCACTTCCACCACCAGATCCATAACCACCACTATAAGGACTGCCCAAGCTTCTTCCACCAAAACTGCCCCCTCTCATGGGTCCATGATTTGATTGCTGTTGTCCACTATAATTTCCAAAATCACTATAGTTTCCACCACCACCATAGTTACCACCGCCAACATTTCTTCCTTCATTGTAACCATCATATCCTCCACCACCACCACCATAGCCACCACCTTGGTTTTCATATCCTGGTCCACCACCACCATAGCTACCTCTACTACTGTAACCTGGACCACCACCATAGTTGCCACCATCACCTCCCAGAGGACCTGGACCACCACCATAGTTGCCACCATAGTTGCCACCATCACCTCCACATCTATTATATCCACCATCACCTCCTCCATAACTACCTCTGCTGCCACCACCTCTACACCATAACCTCCTCTTCCACCAAAGTTTACACTACAACCAAAATTACCTCTACCACCTGCAAAGTTTCCTCCACAACCCATAAAGTTGCCATGACCTCTTTGTAATCCAGCATACTGCATCTCTTTTTTAGAAAGGGCCTTTTTCACTTCACAATTATGCCCATATTAAGAGCGGTATTTCTGAACAACAATTTTTTTGTTTTTTTTTGGAGAGGTTTTCGCTATAGGGTGCGTGCGCTCACCAGACAGAGAGAGACAGACAGAGAGACAGAAAGCAAGAAATCACCCCCAGGGGGGATGGTCACGCCGCAATCCCTTCTCCTCCATTCTCCTCTCAGGATCTTGGGCACGCACGCACACGCGCCCAGCGTGAGTTTTAAGCCACCGGGTCCAGGATGCGAACCACGGTCGACTACGTGGGAGTCCAGCGACATAGCCATTACACTAACTGCTGGTTACCAACAACAATTTTTTAAAGTAATGTTGGATCCCTCACTTTTATTGATAATCCCATTATAACCAATAAATTCATTTCATAGGCCCTATCATGCATTGATTATTGAGTGGCAGGAGTTAATGGAAACTTTTCCTGTTAACAACGTCCATTGCCGGCAACAAACGCTCCAAATCCGCCAAGGAAGTCATTGTTATTGCCCAATACATCAGGATCTCAAACTTCTCCAAAAGCTTAAAAAAAGAAAATGAAAAAATGGAATTATATTTGACATTTCCTGACACCTGCATTAATACTGTATGACTAATAAAAGCATGTCAGTTGCCTGGACTGAACCAGCGATCAACATGCACCCAGAAAACACATGAGTAAAAATGCAGTAAAAGTAGTCTTCATTGCCTATAGGTCACTTCCTGTCAAAGGTTAAAGTTCAAAGACTGAATGATCAAAGTGCTGGTTTTCTCAGTAGGACTATCTTCTGCTAGGAAAATGATGACAGTGGCATCAACAAGTATCGTCTTGATACCACCATTTTGTTTTCTTTGGATTCTTGTTACACATTCGCACCTAAAAAGAATTATCTGGTTATCTTCTCTGTTTTTGCAGCTGGAGAGCATGCTAATAATGCTAAGACACGCAGAACTGAGAGTGCTGGGACCAGTCTTCTGTTAGAATGGATAAACAGATAGGACCATTGCTATAAATGTGAGGATGAACAGGAATATTTTCACTGGTAAACATGACCTGAGGAGAGTCAAAAGAATATCGACTACTAAATTTAAATAGAAGTTGAAAATTTTCCCCTTCACGAAAGGGGAAAATTTGGTATACCTTACATGTGTACAGTCCACTGTGTAATTGAATTTTGAACACTTTTTTTCATTTAAACTCATTCCAGGAGGTGAGTCATTTTGCAAAGCCAACAGTTTTTTCTGATATTGTTTCTGTATTGACACCGTGATGGAATCATCCTGAACAACAATTTTATCAACTGTATCATGGTTATTAAAAGTCACAAAAGCGGGACCAGCAGTTAGCATAATGGCTATGTAGCTGGACTCCCACGTAGTTGACTGCGGTTCGTGTCCCGGACCTGGTGGCTTAAACTCATGTTTAAGCCCAGCGCATGTGTGTGCGTGCCCAAGATCCCGAGAGGAGAATGGAGGAGAAGGGATTGCGGAGTGGCCATCCACCCTGGGGGGTGATTTCTCGCTTTCTATCTCTCTGTCTCTCTCTGTCTGGCGAGCGCACGCGCCCTATAGCAAAAACCTCTTCAAAAAAAGAAAAAGTCACAAAAGCAAATCTTCTCTTTTTCCCCTCTGTCGATGTTCCATAAATTCTACGATTTCAATCTTGCCAAACTTTTCAAAGTCGTCTCTTACATTATATCCTTCTGTTTCTTTTTAAATACCACCACTAAAAATTTTCTTTACTGATAGGTGGGCACCAGGCTTCACAGAATCCTCTCTAGAAACAGCTCTCTTTGGTTCCACTACCCATCAACTTTGGCTGAGCACACCCTGCTGCACCCACCTCTTCAACACAAGAGTAAGCCACCCAACCAAAGTCCCTGGAACGTTTTGTTTGGGGGTCTCTCAATACCACACAACCTGCGAGTGTGCCCCATTTCTCAAAATGTTCTCTTAAATTGTCGTCTGTAGTTTCAAAGCTCAGGGCACCAGTCAGCAGCTTTCTCAGCTGCTCTGGTTCGTTTGGATCGTGACCCTCCTCACAGCAGCAGCGGCAGGGGGCCACCTGACACAGTGGTTTTTACCTCCATTTTGAGACCGGACTCACCTCTTCCAACTTGAGTTCAATATGGGACCGAGAGAGGAAGAGGCCTGGATCTGTACCTGCTTGAGGCACATAACCATGATCCTGGCTGGCTGGGCGGAGTGGGTGGGCACGCAGCATGAGGCCCAGTGGAGGGTGCTTGTCATTCTTTCTCTCTTTCTCTTCCTGTCACTCTCATGAAGGAAATAAACTTTAAAAAAAAAAAAAAATTGGAAGAGGCCAGCAGGTGGCATGGTGTTTGGGGCCCTGAACTTCTACACAGCTGACTGTGGTTTGAGTCCTGGATTTAGCAGCTTCTTCTCACACTCCTTTTCTCTTTCTCTGGTCAAATTAAATAATAATAATAACAAATAAAATTAAATAAATAATTCTTTTTTTAAGAATTATTTTATTTAACTTTATTTATTATTATATCATTATTATTTTTCAGTTTGATCAGAGAGAGACAGAGGAAGTGAGAAAGAAGCCACCAGGTCCGAGACTCGAACCGTGGTCAGCCATGTGGAAGTCCAGCGCCTTTAACCACCACGCCACTTGCCGGCCCCAAATAAATAATTCTTTAAAAAAAGAGTTGGAAGAGTTAATGTACTTTTTTTCTTTTAAAAAAGAATTATTTTATTTAACTTTATTTACTTATTTTAATTTGACCAGAGAAGGACAGAGAGAGAGAGAGAGAAAGTGAGAAAGTAAGCCGCCAGATCCAGGACTCGAACAGCAGTTGGCGATGTGGGAGTCCAATACCCTTAACCACTGTGACATGTACTGGCCCCAGAGTTAATGTACTTTACTAACAGGATGAGAGAGAAGTGACAGTTTCTTGAAATCATCTCTCCAAATGACTCAAGAAATGATATTTATAATTGAACAACTGAGTAGAAGACTAAGACAGAGCTTGTCTTTCTTTGGTTTTATCTTATATATATATTAATTGTGGGAAAATATACATGACATAAAACTTGCTGGGCCAGCCCTGTGGTCAAGTGGTTAAGGGAGCTGGATACCACATGGCCCTCTGTGGTTCAAATCCTGGCCCTGAAGGCTTGAAAAGCATGCTGGACCTGTGTGCATGTGTGCCCCAAATCCTGACTGGACGGAGAAATGGAGAAGGGATCGCCATGTGACCACATCCAATTGAGGAGTGCTTTCTCCTTCTTCTCTCTCTGTGTCTCTCTCTGGTGAGAGCATCTACCCTAGCAATTAAAAAACAGCAAAATGGTCAGGACCAGCAGTTAGCGTAATGGCTATGTCGCTGGACTCCACATAGTCGCCTGTGGTTCGAGTCCCGGACCCAGTGGCTTAAACTCACACCAGGCGTGTGTGCGTGTGTGCCCAAGATTCCGAGAGGAGAATAGAGGAGAAGGGACTGTGGTGTGGCCCTACCCCCTGGGGGGGCTGATTTCTCACTTTCTGTCTCTCTGTCTTTCTCTGTCTGGCGAGCGCACGCGCCCTATAGCAAAGACCTCTCCAAAAACAAACAAACAAACAAAACAACAAAATGGGATTAGCAGTTAGCCTAATGGCTATGTTGCTGGACTCCACTCCACTGTGGTTTGAGTCCCAGACCTGGTGGCTTAAACTCACCCCGGGCGTGTGTGCATGCGTGTCCAAGATTCCGAGAGGAGAATAGAGGAGAAGGGACTGCAGCATGCCTGGGGGGCTGATTTCTCACTTTCTGTCTCTCTGTCTTTCTGGTAAGCACACGTGCCCTATAGCAAAACCTCTAAAACAAAACAAAACAAAACAAAACAAACTTGCCATTTAACCCCTACTTTGTTTTTAGTTTTGTTTTATTTTAATTTGCTACAGGGTGTGTGTATGCTCCCAGAGGCGGAGAAAGTGAGAGAGTACCTCTCAGGGGGACCATGCTGCAATCCCTTCTTCTCCATTCTCCTGCTAGGATTTTGGGATTAAGCCACTGGGTTTAGGACTCTAACCGCATAGTTGGCCATATAGGATCCAGGCACCTTAACCTCTACGCCACCTGGACGGCCCATCTTACATCTTTAAAGTGTAAAATTCAGAGGCATTAAGTTTATTCATATTGTTGTACAGCCATTACCACTAGGTCTTGTCTTCCTTTTTTTTTTTTTTGGTCTTTAAAAAAACACGCAGTTACTTGTTTGATTTTATTTATTATCATTATTCTTCAACTTAACCAGTGAGAGACAGAGAGAGACAGAGAGAGAGAGAGAGCGCACAAGAGAAAGTCGCCAGATCTGGGACTCGAACCACTGTTGGCCAAGTGGGAATCTGGTGCCCAACACATCATGCCACCTGCCAGTCCAGGTCTTTTGCTCTCTGGACAATGCCTGAAAGATGGAAATAGCATTGAACACATTGACTAATCAAAGCAGCATAAATCTTGTTTCTCCCAGTGATAAAACATCTTTCTAAGATTTTGTATCTTTTCTCAGAAGAAGCTTAATTATAGTACAGTGGCTTAGAGCCCAACTTGCAGATTTAAATCCTGGTTCTCTCACTAGCTCGCTGTGTAATCTCCAGCAAATTACTTAACCTTTCTGTGCCTTAGTTTTCATGTTTTAAAGTGGAAGTCATAGGACTGGTATTTATCTTAGAGGGTTGTTGGGAGATTAAATGAGTAAATATTCCCAAATACCCTGTGCTTAGCACAGGGTAGGCACTATATGAGTATTCGTATTTTTATTATTAGAAATAATGGCTTCAAAGGCTTTTTTTACTACTGGATTGAATGTACTGTAAAATTGACACCGTCCATTATTTTTCCTTTTTCTTTTCTTTTTTCTTTTTTAAATTTTATTTTGCTATAGGGTGCCTATCTGGCATGAGATGTGGCCGATGAGAAAGCCCTCCGCAGGTACGACGGCCTCCAGCTATCTCTTCTGCATTCACCTCTCTGAATTTTGGGCACGCATGCACACACGTCCAATTGTGTTTTGCAAGCCTCCTGGTCTGGTACTCAAACCCTCAGTGGGCCCTGTGGGATCCGGCCCCCTCAGGCACTACGCCACCGGCTGGCCTGTTCCTGTCAGTTCTGCCTGCCATTGACTGATCGAGGCCCTGGCAAGTACAGTGGGCCCTTGAACTACGCAGAAGTTAGGGTTGCAGGCCACTCAGTCTGCGTGTAACCTTTGGCTTCCCCAAAACGTAAGCCCGGATAACCTACTGCCGCGGGCCAGAGCGGAGCAGAGGGAGCCCGCGCGCCCTGCCGGAGTTGCCCGGAGTTTCGATTCGCAGCCTTCGCTCCACCGCCCGCCCAGCCGCCGAGCCGCCGCGCAGCGCCGAGAGGAGGGACCGCACGCTGCAGGAACGCGCCTTGACCCCGGGAGCCAACACTTTCAGCTGCCTCTGCCAGGCACCCCGGGATCAACCCGCCGTTTAAGAACATATTTATCTTTAACTTCTCCACTTTTTTAGGGGGAGGAAATCTCTCTTTTTAAAAAAAGATAAATGTTTTGTTAGATTCTCCCCGCCTCCCAAAAGATCCCTATGTAAGTGGATCCGTGTCCTTCGAATCCATGTTGTTCAAGGGGACGGTGGTGTATCTTCAAAAGAGCTGATACCCCACAATTTCCACCTTTTTTGACTTTAAAAATGTTTAATTGTTGGCTGGCACGCGGGCTTGTTTTTAAAGGGCTTACGATGACTGACCACTGTTTCATGAGCCTGATTATTTTATTTTAAAGGTTGAGTTTGAGGAAAGATGGTTAGCAACATTGTGGCTTTCTTTTTGGATTTACCGAGGAGATTGTGACCCAAAGGAAAGGCTGGAGCTCTTCGTGGCTTGCAGGATCTTATTTCCAGGACCTTTGTCTCACCTGGGAAAATTCGGAGCTCAGCCCAGGAGAAGGGAAGTTCTAAGTTTGCCTTTAGGAGACGCTGTTTGCCAGAGTTAGCCCACGGAAAGGGGAGGGAAAAAAGATAGGCAATGTGACATCACAGGAAATTAAGTGAAATTACCGGACCAAGAGATCCAGCTTTCATTTCCTCAGGAACAATTCTTGAGTCCCCTTCCCTGCGCAGAGAACTTCCTTGGACCTCAGACCGACCGCAAAGATTGTAATTCTTTAAATCGTCGTTTACAGGCACTTTCCTGGAGAACGGGTCATCCCCAGAGGACTGGTGGAACTTGATGTGGAGGTATGTAAGGAACCACTCCCCTCCAGTCTCCGATCTTTTCTGCTTCATGCCTAGAAACTTGGAAAAACTTCTTGTCAGCAACTGCACTGTTTCTGCCTGGGTTTCCTTGCGGTGCCAGGGAAATGAAAGTACAAAACCAGGAAGGCTCCGCCAGAGCCTTTTACCAGCAGAAGTAGAGCCCACGACCAGAAAGCTTGCGAGACTCACGAAAGGTAGAGATTGGAATATTCAGGAAACCACCCGGTCAGTGGCCAGTGTGGGATGCGTTAGAATAGGAAGGTGAGTCTAGGAAAAACCGGTGGCTGCTCCTCAGGACCGGAGGGCAGCTCCTTCGGATGATCACATTGAAAAAGGCCTTTCATTTCGTTTTCATTTTTCTAACAAAAGTAATATCTGTTCATTATATGAAATTTGAGAAATTCCGATGGGAGCCCAGAAGAAAAATTATATTGTATATACCACCTCGATACCGCTCTTTGTTGGTGAGGCGTTGATTTTTTTGGTGGTGTTCCTTCCTTAAAAAAATATTTTCCTGTTTCTAAGAATAGCCAAGTTCTGCATAATGAATATACCTCAAGGCTTTCTAAAATGAACACTATTACAATGAAAAATTAAAAAAAAATTAATCGTCAGGGCATGTGCACTTGCCAGAGAGAGAGAGAGAGAGAGGAGAGGGAGAGAGGTAGAAGGCACCCCCAGTAGGGTGTGGTTGCACTGCAATCCCTTGTCCTCCATTTCTTTATCCTGTCAGGACTTTGGGCACGCACACATGCGCATGTGCCTGGCATGTTTTATCAAGGAGTCGGTTGGAGATTGGAACCGTGTTCAGCCATTGGGGTCCCTTAACCACCATAGCTACAGACATCGGCCCTACAATGAAAATGTTAGCAGCGCATTGCTCCTCTGATTGGAATGGAATGGAATGTAGAGAATACTGCAGTTTATGAACGGGTCAGCAGAAACGTTGATCTTTGTATGTAATTCCTATTGTTAAAAGAAAAAGAAATCAGCTAATTTAACAGAGTGGAGTTTTAATAGAGCAAATCTTAACACAATTTAAGTTGGACAGTTGTCCCCAGACTTCTGGACAACTCTGACTAGCCTCGTGGTCAACTTGGCCCTTTAAGTGGGCAGAACAGGAAAGCGAGGTGTGCACTGAAAGGGAATGTGTCGTACTATACTGAAGTAAGTCATTTAGCCTAAAACTACCTTTTTCTTCTGGGGTCGAGGATCATGGCTTTTCTTTCTGTGAAAGGGAATTAGCAATCTGAAGTTAAGGACATAACAAACATCCTCAGAGGAACCTCACTGTCCTTGGACTGGTAAACACTACAGAAGAACAATTCTCTTGGCCCCCAACCCAGACTGCTTTATTTCTAAAACATAAAGCACAGACCTAAGCGTTATTTTTGCCATTTGGTGGAAGTGGATTTTGGATTTAAGAGCCCTGACCAGGCTAACAGGCCTTGGAGAAACTGTGCTCTATCGTCTTCCCTCTAGACAGTCTCTCACAGAGGATATTTTCATCTGGGAGAAATCAGGTTAACCTTCAAGGTAACTTACAAGTATTGGGGTGAAGCTTTCTGCTTACTTGTTTTTGAAGTAGCCTTGTAGTAATTTTGATTTTTCACCACGTCTAGGAAAGTCTAATGCCCGAAACAGAGAAGGCCAGGATTGGGTGAAGGCTCAGAAAGTCGGGGTGCTGTGTGTCTTTGCCTCCTCATGCCCCGCCTCACTTCTCTGTCTCTTTCAGGCTGGTCCTAGCACCTCAAGGTCAAAGTCTGACTTCTGGTTCAGATGAAAACAGTAAAATGACCTTTCGTGAGAAGCTTTTGAATATTGACTCAAACCTGGGGGTCCAGGATGTGGAGTGCCTGAAGTTTCTCTGCCTAGACTTCATCTCCCAAAAGAAACTGGAGAAGTCCAGCTCAGCCTCGGATATTTTTGATCATCTCATGGCCGAGGAGCTGCTCAGTGAGGAAGACCCTTTCTTCCTCGCAGAACTCCTCTATATCATCAAGCAGAATTCCCTGCTGAGGCACCTCAACTACACTAGAGAGGCCGTGGAGAACTTGCTGCCTACCCGAAGGAGGGTGTCTCTGTTCAGGTGAGGAGGGGTCTGTGATGGACACAGAAAGCCTTTCTATCTGGTGCCTTCTGCTCATTGAGATTCAAAAGAAAGCTGAAATGTAGATATTTTTCTTCTTTTTTTTTAAAGTGTATTTATGTATTTCTTCTGTGAGAGAGACAGAGATTCAGCACCCCCAATAGGGTCTTGATATTGCAATCCCCAGGCTTCAGCCAGCCCTGGTCCTGCCCACATACATGGACATGCATGTATTCTGAATATTTAGAGAGATCTTTGTACTTCAATGGGCAATCTTCCCATGGGGGATTACCTTGAAAAATGTTGTATTTCCCTGCTGTACCACCATCAAGTTCTTTTCCTATTTTTTTTTTAAGAATTGTTTATTTAATTTTATTTATCATCATCATTATTATTATTTTAAATTTGACCAGAAAGAGACAGAGAGAAAGAGAGAGGGAAAGTGAGAAAGCAAGCTGCTACGTCCAGGACTCAAACCCAGTAGAGTATGTGGGAGTCCAGAGCTTAACCGCCACATTGCCTGCTGGCCCCTGAGTTCTTTTTCTTATGTATTGATAACTCTTTGGATAATAAATTAGGAAATTCTAAACCAGGAGATTCTTGGCCTCAGATGCTAATACAATGAGAGGTTGAGAAATCAGTAGAGCGCCAAAACCCAACTCTGGGCCCACAGGTGGCTTCCCTTTGTTTCTTCTGTCAGTGCAGCTTGCTCAGTATAGCAGAGCCTGGACCTCCCCTGGTTCCCAGCCTCTACTCTCACACACAGTTCTTCCTCCTGGGAGTTATGGTGAGGCTAGCCATATGCAGGGGTCTTGAGGAGAGAATAACGCACTCTTGGAGCCCAGTAGGCAAGATGAAAAAGAGACATGTCTCTGGGATAGGAAGGGACATCATTATGTCATGTCCCATTACAGATTTTTGTTCATTTTTGGGTGGAACACAGAGAGGTAAAAATATAGGCCGATTGCCCAGTTAGGTGAATAAGTTATCTTAGTCCCTTACTGTTGTGCTTATAGAAACCCCTGAGATGGGGTGATTCATAAGCATAGAGGTTTATTCAGCTCCTGGGTGGGTGGTCTGAGACCAACTACTGCTGAGGCTGCAGCGTGGCAGAGGACAGGATCTTGCACAGAGCAGCTGTCTGTAAGTTTCTGCCTATTCTGGGTTCCTTTTCCCTCTGTTAAATCTACCAGAACCTGGTAGATTTAACCTACCCTGTTGAGGCAGCCCTGCCCTAATGACCTTATCACACCCAAAGGCCTTACCTGGGGATGCCATGAAGAATTAAGTTTTCACTTAACATGTTTATAATACACCAAGTCACAAACTCATGAATTTTGGGGGGGACACCCAAATCTTAGCAATTGGCACCATGATCTCCGATCTTGGGTCAGACCTTAGATACCAGAGTTTTAGACTGTCCGCTGACACGGTGTCTGCATCAGGGAACCTCAGAAAGAGGAACTTTCACAGGGTATTTTATGACACTTGGCCCTTGAGCTGGCTCCCAGAACCTGATCTACCTTTGGACAGTGAAAGAAATGATAAGTTCTGGAAACCCATACTTCTACTCTGCCTGTGAAATACCTGAGGGCTTATCTCTAGCATACCAGGGAGTTAGTGTTGACTGAAATATTCAGTTTTTCTGCTTGTGGATGATATGGCTGTCTTGGAATTGGGGTAGTTTTCTTTCTTTTTGGATATATGGGGACTGCGTACATTGGCTGGTATTAGGTCCTCTCATATAAGCCTGGATTTCAAGAATGGAGTCAGGAGATGGGAGGGCATGTCAGAAATGTGTTTTATGCCTTCCTGGTGTGATGGAAAACAGCACTAAACCTGGAATCGGAAAGCTGGCCTTATGGCCAACTGTCTTGTCTTAATTTAAACAGGTCACTTAGAAGCTCAAGGTCTTGTTTTTGAATCTATGAAATGGGATTAATAATTATCCACTCACAGGGTTAGTCATTTAAATGATAGATAACATTTGTACAAGCATCTGACTTACCATAGTGTCCTCCGTAAGTGTGAGGCTTTAATGTCATTTGGGGTATATGTCTTAGAAACCTGCTCTACGAGATATCAGAAGGCATCGACTCAGACAACTTAAGGGACATGATCTTCCTTCTGGGAGAAAAGATTCCAAAAAAACCAAAGGTGAGTGTGTTAAATAGAACGGGGTCTAAGTGAGTCCTGGCTTAATCAATGATGAGGACGATGTTGGGAAGGGTTTTCAGGGAGGCTTGTGTTTTGGGGGAGGCCTCATACAATGGTTAGGAATGCTAGTGTCCGATGGACCTAGATTCTAGCCCTGATGATAGGGGGTGAATGATCGAACCTTTTTGAGTCTTATATGTCAAATTGTAGATAACACTACAATTCACTTTGGGATTTGGGTAAAATTAGGTGAAATAATGTGCACAGAGCATTCGCACGAAGCTGGGATTTGGCCTAGTAACATGCAGGACACATTAACGTGTTATTGACATGTTATTGACATCCACTGTGTTTTATGTTTGAGAAATATTCAGGGCACAGGAAACGAGGAGGGGATAAACAATGGTGATATGGGAATTATTTATTCATTAGCAACTTTACTGAATTCTTTTTATAATTGTTAGAGGACTCATACATCCACCAGAAAGAGAAATAGAAAGCATCCCCTAGTGGGGTATGGTCACAGCACGACCTGGGGAAGACCAATTCTCCTTACTCAGTTTCTTCCCGTCAGGACTCTGGACAGGCATACCGCCTGTTTCTCAAAGCACCATGGCCAGGATTGTAACTTTGATTGGCCATATGGGATCCCGCTCCCTATGCACCATGCAACGGCTGCACTACTGGGCCAGTCTGTTCATTATCAGCTTTGGATGAGGTTTATGAGAGAGCTCAGGTGTCCTTTTTAGGGGTTTTTGTAGTGTCTCCCATATAAAATTTCTGTGAAAATCAAGTGAGACAAATGCTTGAGGATATGCTTCGTAAAGGACTATCCAGGTATTTTAAATTAACAGTAATGTTTTAAATGTTAATACAATTGTCATCTGCTAATATTATTGCTACATTGGTTACAGTGAAAGGCAGGACAATAGTTGTGTGTCTATTTTCTAGGCCTCAAAACTTTATGTATTTTTCTTTGACTCTAATAACTTGTGACAAACAAGTTAGTTCATTTGAGGAGGGAGACATTTAAAAATTTTACTCTTTAACATTGCATTACTCAATGCTATTTTTTTAAAAAAAGTATATTTTTTAGAGTTATTTATTTTTAATTTAATTTATTCTTTTTAAATTTTGACTAGAGGGTGACAGAGAGAAAGGGAGAGTGAGAAAGCAAGCCACCAGGTCTGGGACTCAAACCATGGTTAGCCATGTAGGAGTCTAGCACCTTAACCACCATGCCACCTGTTGGCCTCTCAATGCTATTTTTATTAGATTTTTAGTTATATAATGTTTGATAATGCAAAAGAGCACATGTAGCATGGATGGAAGTTGTGAAATGCAGCAATGAAGTGAACAGCCAAGGCCCCACGTGCGACCACACCACAATTCTCCTCCTCCATTCTCCTCTCAGGATTTTGGGTATGCATGCACATATACCTGGTTTGTTTTTCAAGTTGCTGGGTCTGGGTCTCGAACCATGAAGTTGACCATGTGGGATCTAGCTGTCTTAACCACCACACCACCAGCTGGCCCAGCTACCATCTAATTTCTGAATGGGAATAGCAAAAGGCTCCTGAGCCTACATATGTAGTCCTCCTGGTCAACTGTTACTGACAAATAGCTTTTTTAAAAAGTATATTTATTTCATGAGAAGAAGAAAGAGAGAGAAGGACCTCCTAAAAGGTCTTTATGTCATGACCTACCTCAACCTCAGCCAGCTTGGGTCATGGCGTGCTCATGTGTCCCTGGTATCTACAGGGACACCCAGGGACAGGCTAACATCACAGATTGTTGTGTTACCACTGTGCCACCACTGCTGGCCCTGACAAATAATTTAAAAAGTGTTTATCACTGAGGAATGGAAGCCATTTTCCATGTCAAATGAGCACTAAGTTAGTAATTCACGAAATATCTTTCCTGGTATCAGGGATATAGTTCTGAGCAGGTTAATCAAACCTGAGCAAGTTATTTCTATTTTGGCCAAAACCTTTGAGTCATTTTCCTCCTTTTAGAGTCCTCAGGGATTTCAGCCTCTACTGTTCTTCTGATTGGTCACTCTGCCTCTAGCCACCAGGTCTGGGACTCAAACCATGGTTAGCCATGTAGGAGTCTAGCACCTTAACCACCATGCCACCTGTTGGCCTCTCAATGCTATTTTTATTAGATTTTTAGTTATATAATGTTTGATAATGCAAAAGAGCACATGTAGCATGGATGGAAGTTGTGAAATGCAGCAATGAAGTGAACAGCCAAGGCCCCACGTGCGACCACACCACAATTCTCCTCCTCCATTCTCCTCTCAGGATTTTGGGTATGCATGCACATATACCTGGTTTGTTTTTCAAGTTGCTGGGTCTGGGTCTCGAACCATGAAGTTGACCATGTGGGATCTAGCTGTCTTAACCACCACACCACCAGCTGGCCCAGCTACCATCTAATTTCTGAATGGGAATAGCAAAAGGCTCCTGAGCCTACATATGTAGTCCTCCTGGTCAACTGTTACTGACAAATAGCTTTTTTAAAAAGTATATTTATTTCATGAGAAGAAGAAAGAGAGAGAAGGACCTCCTAAAAGGTCTTTATGTCATGACCTACCTCAACCTCAGCCAGCTTGGGTCATGGCGTGCTCATGTGTCCCTGGTATCTACAGGGACACCCAGGGACAGGCTAACATCACAGATTGTTGTGTTACCACTGTGCCACCACTGCTGGCCCTGACAAATAATTTAAAAAGTGTTTATCACTGAGGAATGGAAGCCATTTTCCATGTCAAATGAGCACTAAGTTAGTAATTCACGAAATATCTTTCCTGGTATCAGGGATATAGTTCTGAGCAGGTTAATCAAACCTGAGCAAGTTATTTCTATTTTGGCCAAAACCTTTGAGTCATTTTCCTCCTTTTAGAGTCCTCAGGGATTTCAGCCTCTACTGTTCTTCTGATTGGTCACTCTGCCTCTACTTCTGGGGATTCCTTTCTCCCAAAGTTTGACTGTGGGCTTCTCGGGGATGAGGCCTAAGTCTTGCTCATCTTTATAGCCCCAAAATCTTGGGAGTCTGCTATAAACGGTGCTCAGTTGAGCTGAATGAAAGTGTGAATGAATGAGAGGATGCCATCTTCCCTCTCCTCTTTCTTTCATTTTTTTTTTAACTTTTTTTTTCTTTTTTTTGGAGAGTTTTTTGCCATAGGGCGCGTGCGCTCACCAGACAGACAGAGAGAGACAGAGAGACAGAAAGCGAGAAATCACCCCCCAGGGGGGATGGCCACGCCGCAATCTCTTCTCCTCCATTCTCCTCGGGATCTTGGGCATGCACACACACGTACCCGGTGTGAGTTTTAAGCCACCGGGTCTGGGACTCGAACTGCGGTCGACTACATGGGAGTCCAGCAATATAGCCATTATGCTAACTGCTGGTCCCTCCCCTTTCTTTCTGAGAAAGCTTCCTGAACCCTTTCTGTTTATGTGCTTTTACAGTGACTAGCCAGGGACATTAGTGGGATGAACAGAAGCCCCCGATGGGGGCGTGCATCATTCTCAGGGCTGTTGCTCCTCAAAATCGATGAATTTTATTCCTTAATCATCCTTGAAGATCTGTGCTTTTGTTTTTATACTTCTTTTTTTGTGTACTTTTTTCTTTTATTTTTACCTTTTTATTGTTAAACAAAGCTGACAAAAAGAAGGTATAGAAAAATGGCCAGAAAGGGGCCAGTTATGTGGCTTGCTGGTAAGTGTGGCTGCCCCATACGGCCAACAGGCAGTTGAGTTCCGGTCCCGGCAGCTTGAGAAACATGATGAGCTCATTTATGCGTGTGCCCAGAGGAGGGTGAAAGGAGGAACAGAAGGAAGAAGGGGATTGTGCTGAGACCATTCTCCATGGAGGTGTGCTTTCCTCTCTCTCTGTTGAGCACACACACCCTCTAGCAAAAATATTAAAAAATAAGAAAAAGAAAAAAGAAAATGACAAAGCCCCAAACATTCAGTTTGGTGTATTATTTAAAGCTAATGCTCTTAAAACCACCATTCAGGTCAAGAAATTAAATTTTTGCATTAGCAAAATGACATAGAATAATGTGCCATTTGAACTTTCTCCATGTGCTCTTGTGTTGAGTGCTTTCAAGACAAATGAATAGATAGGAATTTAAAAATTAAGGGAAAACAAGTAAGAAAGAAAAAAAAGAAAAAAAAAAGCAATAGAATTTTTCCAGCTAATCCAGAAGCCCTTCCATTTGTCCCATCCAATTACAGCCCTTTCCTGGCCCCTAGTAGTAATCTCTTGCATAGAACTATGTTAATAGATTTCTTTACAGATATATCACTCAACTGGTCACCATCTAGACCTCAAATTAAGTCTGCCCCAGTTTTCTCTTTCAAGCATCTTTTTCTTTTTTTCCCTTAGAGACTTTTGCTATTTGGCATGTACACTCACTGGAGAGACAGACAGAAAGTGAGAAATCACCCCCCAGGAGGGATGGCCATGCCATAATCCCTTCTCCTCCATTCTCCTTTTGGGGTTTTGGGTACACACACACACACACACACACACACACACACACACATCCTACGTGAGTTTCAAGCCGCTGGGTTCCAGACTCACAGGGGTTGGCCGTGTGGGAATCCAGCGATGTAATCATTACACTATCTGCTGGTCCCTCCAGTGCCTTAATCTGTAGGCTTCTCCCCTCCCCTCGCCTCAGCTTTCTTTTGCAATGTATCTGTTGAAGAACCCCAGGGCAGCAGTCTCTTCCCAGTCTGGGTTTTGCAAGCTGTCACTCCTGGTGCAGTTCAGCATGTTCCTCTCCCTGTCCTCTGCATTTCCTGCCAATGGCCTCTGGATCCAGAGGTTTCATCAGACTCAGGTTGAATTCTTTTGCCACGACTATAGGTAGTCCTGTGCTGTATCCTATCATCGGGGGGTACGTGATGTCTGATTTTCTCTCTCTTTTGATGTGAGTGACTGTGGATTTTCAAGTTTTAGATGTTAATTCTTTGAAGGTTGCAGAGCGGAGATATAAAAATGGAATCATTTTGTTTTCCCCCTTATCTATAGTTTGGGTACTCAGTGATACAATTTATATTTTAATCTTTGATTCTTACCAAGTTTTTAAGCTAATTAACTGTTTTTCTATCAGTCTCTCAAGATGACCAACTATAAAAATAAATAAGTAGGGGCCGGCAGGTAGCATTTAGTTAAGGGTGCTAGACTCCCACGTGGCTGTGGTTCAAGTCCTGGACCTGGTAGCTTGCTTTCTCTTTCTCTCTCTCCTTCTCTCTCTCTCTCTCTTTCTATCTCTTGCTCTGTCCCTCTCTGGTCAAATTAAAAAATAAGTAAATAAATAAAGTTAAATAAAATAATTCTTTAAAAATAAATAAATAAATATAACTCTTTGGATTTAAACATAATCAATTATTAATATTATTTTAGTTTTTGCTACAGGGAGTGTGAGCCCATTAGGGAGAAGGAAAGTAAGAAATCCACTTCCCCCACTTCCAGAGACTGGAGTCTCCTCCAATCTTATCAGGATTTGGGGCACACATGCATGCATGTCCAGTATGATTTTCAAGCCGCCTGGTCCAGGACTCGAACATCATAGTTGGCCATATGGGATCCAGCACCTTAACCTCCACACCACCTACTGGTTGTCCATTGCAATTATTATCTTTATTGAAATTTACATTTCCTTTTTTTGCCCAATAAGAGCCTCTTCAAGCTAGTTCCTAAGTCATTTTGACATGACCTCGTAGTTTTTTCTATCTCCCAGGCTTATTTTGTATATTTTCTGCCCAGTCCTGCAATTTATCATTTTGTCAAAAAGTCCTGGCTTATTTTGATGAGAAATTTTATTTCAAGTCCACAAACTAGGTGCTCTGGGGATACTCATTGCTTATGGGTTGATAATTGCTTCTAGTTTTTTTTTTTTTTTTTTTTTCCCACTACAAAAGATACAGCTAGGAAATGTGTGTGTGTGTGTATTCGTGTATTTAATACAAAATATCTCTTCAGTAAATACTTCTACTTTGGGGTTAACACCTTACCCTAGAGGTTAAGGGTGCCAGATCACACATGGCTGAATGTAGTTCTTATCCTAGCCCTGGTGGCTTGGACACACCGTGGCTGCATGTGCGTGTGGGCCCAAACCGGGGAGGAGGGATTCTGACATGACCACACCCCACTGGGGGATGCTTTCTCTGCCTTCTTCTCCCCGTGTCTCTCTGTCTCTCTGGTGCATGCACATGCCCTCTAACAATAAAAGATATTTCTATTTTTGGGGCCAGCATATGGCATGGTGGTTAAGGTGCTGGACTCCTACATGTCTGACAACAGTTTGAGTCCCAGACCTGGCAGCTTGCTTTCTCACTTTCCCTCTGTCTCTGTGGTCAAATTAAAATAATAAATAAATAAATAAATCTTTTAAAAAGATACTTTTTTTCCATTTAAAATTCAAGTCTGCTAGATTATTATTTAATCTCTTCTATGTTATAACTGTGTCTCCTTTTTTTCACACTGAGAATCCTGGTTCTCATACCATTATCAAATTAGAATGTTATATTATTACTCGTTTTATTTCATGTTACACCTATGGCAGCTTCAGAGTATCAACAGTCATACTTTAATCACCAATGCGATTACACACGGTAGTCAGAAAGTTTATTTTGCATTTGCTCTACCTGTTCTTTCTCCATCTGTGCAGTATATCTACCTCAGAGCATGTAGCTATCACATATGCACACTCTCTTTTATTTATTTATTTCAGAGATTTTTTTTTGCTACAGGGCATGTGCACTTGCCAGAGAGAAAGAGAGAGACAGACAGAAAGCAGGAAATCACTACTTGGGGGAAATGGCCACGCTGTAATCTCCTCTTCTCCGTTCTTCTCTCAGGATTTTGGGCACGCACGCACACGTGCCTGGTGTGAGTTCCAAGTAACCAGGTCTGGGACCTGAACTGTAGATGACCACATGAGAGTCCAGCACCTTAACCACTATAGCACCCGCTGACCCCTACTTTTTTTTTTTGGAGAGAAAGAGATTTTACTATAGGGCACATGTGCTTGTTGGAGAGACAGAGATACAGAAAGTGAAAAATCACTCCCCAATGGGGGATAGCCAACTGTAGTCCCTTCTCCTCATTTTCCTCTTGCGATTTTGGGCACGAATGCACACACACCCAGCGTGAATTGAAGCCACTGGATCTAGGACTCGAACTGCAGTCGACTATGTGGGAATCCAGTGATGTAACCATCATGCCATCTGCTGGTCCTGCTACACTTCTTTTAATCTTCTTTCACTATCCGTTCTACAAATATGTCTATATATACATATCTATAACTATATACCCTAAGGGTTCAAGCATTCTTAGAGAATTAAAGAATCAAGAGATTTTGCTTTAGAGAATAACTTTGTATAAAGTATTATAGGGATATTCCTCTCCTGCCACACAATTCTGGTGCTCATATTTGCAGTCATGCAAAGCAATTACCTGCTGGCGTGACAGCTTTTACCTTAAATGCAGAATTTCTCCATGTTGGAGGGGTTTGGAAAGTTCTCTAGGTGATTCTGATTTTCCAGTGTCTGGGTTTATAAAGTGAGACCACCTCCCCCCACTTGTGCTGTGGTCAGAAGTCCTCATTCCCTGGGCTATGTGGAGTATGGAGTGAGGGGTAAAGAAGAGAGCATTTGTGGGAACCAACAGTTAGCGTAATGGCTATGTCGCTGGATTCCCACGTAGTCGACCACGATTCGTGTCCTGGACCCGGTGGCTTAAAACTCACGCCGGGCGCGTGTGCATGCGTGCCCAAGATCCTGAGAGGAGAATGGAGGAGAAGGGATTGCGGTGTGACCATCCCCCCTGGGGGGTGATTTCTCGCTTTCTGTCTCTATGTCTCTCTCTGTCTGTCTGGCGAGCGCACGCGCCCTACAGTGAAAATCTCTCCAAAAAAAAAAGAAGAGAGCATTTGTTTAAGGAGTCCTTGATGTGCTCAACACCAAGATAATGGTTTTCCATTTAGAAAAGCTGGGGAATTTTTTTTCCATTCTCTTTTTTATTTTTAAAGAATTATTTTAATTTGTTCGTTATTTTTAAAATTTACTATAGAGCATGTGTGCTCACCAGAGAGAGACAGAGACGGATAGAGAGAAAGCAAGCTACCAAATCCGGGACTCAAACCATGGTTGGTCATGTGGGAGTCCAGCCCCTCAACCACCATGCCAACTGCTGGCCCCAATTGTTTGCTTTCACAGGTCCTTAAACCTTTGCTGAAGGCATCTGTGGCTACAGAATTATTTTTATGGTCAGGAGCATTTCAGACATTTCTCCCCCCTACTGAATTAGCTTTTTATTTTAAAAAATGTTTTTAAAAGTTTATTCATGATAGAGAACACAGGTACATGCATTAAGAGTGAGAGAGAGTGAGGAATCACCCTCAATAGGTCTTGCCTCAACCCCTTTTCCTGCATCCCTCCAGCTCATCAGGATCTTGGGCACACACACACATGTGTCTGGCACGTATTCAGGTTGACCTGGGGATCTGAAGCCGTGGTCAGCCATGTGGCTTCCAGCACAATAGTTCATTCAATTTGCTACTAACTACACTGGCAGACTGGGCCTAAATTAGTTTTTAAATGGTGAGAGAGCCATGCTCAAGCAGTTAAATGATTGTGTATGTTTTTATAGTACAACAGTAAACAGTATTTAGTTGTGGCTTGGAACTATGGTATGGCCTGGTCAAATTCAGGAACACTGTCCTTCCTGGATCCCAAATAATCTCAGCTTTGTTCTGAAGGAGACCTTGTTCTTCATGTCAGAATTGTGGCTGAATTATATTCCTTGTCTAAATCCAGGCTGACCTCCATTGGACATGGTAATCAGGCTATGCATTGAAAGTGTCTAAAGGACAATGTTTGGGCTGGCTGTGTGGCCTAGGGGTTAAGGGAACTGGATCCCACATGGCTGACTATATGATTTGAATCCTGGCCTGGTGGCTTGTAAAACATGCTGAGAGCAAGTGTATGGAAATCTTGATGGAATGGAGAAGTTGAGGAGACGGGATTGTTGTGTGACCTCTCCCCATTGGGGGGTGTGCTTTCTTCCTCTGCTTCTCTCTTTGTCTCTCTGTCTCTCTCTGATGAGCACACGCACCCTCTGGTAAAAAGCAAAACAAACAAAAAAAAACATTGATATCAAGAACGCAGCTGAATTTCTATCTCAGGGCTTACTGTGGCTTTATGACTGCAGTTGCGAAACAGTTCAGAACAGAAATGAGTTGCTTTCCAGTCATTGGAGGAGGCCTTGATGCCCCTCAGTCAAAAGGAAAGATTCTAAATTCAAACAGTCTCATTAGGGGGACATAAATGACCTTTGAAGGGTGTTCTGAGCTTCTTCTTTAAGAACTTTCATGCAAATTTAAGCAGCGTAGTTGCCTAAGCACATCAAGATGGAATAACAGGAAATTGTTCCTAAAGCTTTTTAGCCAAGAAGCAAAACAAAAGAACTTTCCTGATGCTATTTACCAGTGTGGTGTTAATGATACATAGGCTCTATTTAAGTGTGTGTGTGTGTGTGTGTGTGTGTGTGTGTGTGTGTGTTTGATTTACTAGATATCTAATAAACCTTTCATGGTGTATAATAAATTTCCATCTTCTTTTCACCCTCCTGGTAGGAGGCTATCTGACACTGCTTGATGTTCAGAGAGAGTCCATTTGCATACAACAGAATCTCCTGCAGGGCATTCCCCCCCCCACCCCTTTGCCCAGCTGATCTGCTCCCTAGGAATCATCTTCCACCTTCATTCTTTTTTTCTTTTTATAAAGAATGATTTTATTGAACTTTATTTATTATTATTATTTTCTTATTTGATCAGCCAGAGAGAGTGAGCGAGAGAGAGCGAGAGAGAGAGAAAGTGAGAAAGCAAGCCACCAGGTCCGGGACTCAAACCATGGTCGGCCATGTGGGAGTGTCTAGCACCTTAACCACCACACCACCTGCTGGTCCCCCACCCCCACTCTTTCTTGCTTTATTCCCTGGCTGATCTGTTCATCACTGAGGTTGCAGGTGAGGCACATCTTCTTTGCCTTTCTAGTACTCCTACCTGTTTCTAGTTAGACTTTGAAACCCTGAGTTGTTGGCATTTTGGGTGCCATGTTTGAAAACAAAGACACACACACAAACTCTTCTGTGTTATGTTATTTATCTATCTTCCCCCTTCTCTTGGCTGCAAAACTTATTGAAATAATAGTCTACACTCTCTGACTCCACTAATTCAACTCTTAGTCACATTCCAATGCATTCCAGAGTGGTTCAGCTTGCATCACTCTGATGAAACTATTCTTGCTGAAACCCCAAGAACCTCTTATTAATACTAACTGGAGTTCTGTTTCTCATCATTTTCCACATGTGGCACTCTTTGCCTGGAATGCCCTTTGCCACGTTGTCAGTGAAGATCTCACCATCCTTCGAGATGCAATGTGGGTACTGCCTCCCACATGCATGTGTGTGGAGCCTGGTATGTGGAATGGGTGGATGGTGAATAAATGGGTGACATTACTACATCACTATTCAAAGTCATCTGTTTTTTTCTATTTCTTTCCAGCTTTGCTGCTGCTTTTTTTTTTTTTTTTGTGAGAGAGGGTACTTGAGAGAGAGAGAGAGAGAGAGAAAGAGAGAGAGAGAGAGAGAGAGAAAGACATCTCTTCCCAGTGGGGTGTGGTCACTCAGTAATCTCTTTCCTCCATTTGTCCTTTTAGTCAGGTTTTTGGGCATACACATACATGTGCCTGCATGTTTTGTTTGCTAGAGGACACCTGTGCTTGTCAGAGGAGAAAGCATCTCTCTTGGGCCATGGACATGCTGCAGTTGCTTCCCTACCTCTTCTTTGGGGATTTTGGGCACAGGTATACACATACTAGGTGTGTTTCTCCAGTTGCTGGGTCTGGGACTTGAACTGCATGGTCAATCTTGTGAAATACATCTGGCTTAACTGCTTGGCTACAGGGCTAGCTTCTGTTGTGTTTTTCAAGCTCCTGGGGCAGGATTTTAACTGCGGTTGGCTGTGTGGGATTTGGCTCCCGATACACAGCACTTAACAGCTGTGTTATGGGAGCCCTGAAATAGTTTTTGACTCTTCCTTTATCTCTTCACCCACTTCCAGCTGATCTGCAGAACTTACCATGTTAAACTTCAGAAATGCCTCTCACTTCCAGAGCCTCCCTCTTCACCAGTGTTTAATCTTCCTGCCAGGATTTCTGTTTAATCCTCTTCCAGTCTACCCCCAAGACTTCAAAATACTGAAATGCCTATCTATTCACATCACTTTTCTTCTTGAAGACTGCTACCAGCAGCCCTTGACCTAGGGGACACTTATCCAAGCTCCCACGGTGTGTGTGTTCCCTCACAGTCTGACACCAGCATTCCACAGGAGCCTTAAGTTAGGTCTCAGCTGGGGATGGTGCTCAAGCCTCCTTCCCAACATTCCTGAACACATGGTGCCTTCTCCAACTTGACTTTGTTCAACATGGAGACCTTAGAGCTCTTTCCCAGTTTCCACCCTGCCAATGCTTACATACATGGTTAGCATTCATATGTTCACGTTCTCTTGTTTTTAATTTCTTTTATGAGAGAGAGAGAGAGTACCCTCAATAGAATCTCATGCCATGATCCTCCCCAACCTTCCCAGATAACCAGGAGAGTAGATACATATACCAGGCACATACAGATCAACCTGGAAACCGAACCCAGGATCCTCCATATGGATTGAGCTTTGCTTGAGCAGCACATTATCACTAGGTTACCGAGCTGGCCCCAGATGTTCACTTTTCTGTGGGCTTCAATATAATTTTGCTCATATAATTTTTCATAACCAAATAAATATACTGAAAAGCCCTAATCGCCTGAAAGATTATAGTAACTTTTCCACTCAATGTGTAATTCAGTATTAAAATAATACTAGCCAATTTGTGATTTTTTTTCCCCAAGAGTACTTCAGAATTAAAGATAAATAAATAAATAAATATTTTAAAAGCACTCCCCCACCCCCCGTGCTTCCTTGGTATCCCTGTGTCACTGGATTCCTAATAAATTGTATCACTTACGACTGTGAGTTAGAGATAGTATAGTTCAGTGGCTAATAAGTCAGACTTTGACCTCAGATTGTACTGGCTCTGCCATTTATTGGCTTTGTGACCTTGGGTGACTCACTGAATTTTCTGTGCCTCAGTTATTTCATCTTTAAAATGTACATTAAACAGTCTTTACTTCATTAGGCTGCTTCAAGATTGATATATAGTAAACCTCATGCCTGATGTGTACAAAGTTATATGTGAGGGGACTTCAAAAAATTTGTGGAAGAGGGGAACCAGCAGTTAGCCTAATGGCTATGTCACTGGACTCCCACATAGTTGACCGCGGTTCGCTTCCCAGACCTGGTGGCTTAAAACTCATGCTGGGCGTGTGTGCGTGCATGCCCAAGATCCCGAGAGGAGAATGGAGGAGAAGGGATTGCGGCGTGGCCAACCCCCCTGGGGGGTGATTTCTCGCTTTCTGTCTCTCTGTCTCTCTCTGTCTGTCTGGTGAGCGCACACGCCCTATAGCGAAAAACCTCTCCAAAAAAAAAAAATTTGTGGAAGGATGCAAAGTACAAGCTGATTTTGGTGCAAATATTTTATCCCCCAAATCCATGAGTTGTTATGTTTTGTTTTGTTTTTGAGAGTGAGCAAAAATCTCTCTCTCCAGAGAAACAGAGTGAGACAGAGATGGAAAGCAAGAAATCACACCCCCCACTCCCAGAGGAGATGGCCATGCTTCAGTCTCTTTTCCTCCATTGTCGAGATTCTGGGCATGAAGTCACACACACCTGGCATGTTTTAAGGAGCCGGGTCCAGGACTTGAACCGTGTTCAACTATGTGGGAGCCCAGGCATGTAACCATTATGCTATCTGCTGGTTTCCCATGAATAGTTTTTTTGTTTGTTTGTTTGTTTGTTTGTTTGATTTTTGTTTTTTGTTTTGGAGAGATTTTCACTGTAGGGCGCGTGCGCTCGCCAGACAGACAGAGAGAGACATAGAGACAGAAAGCGAGAAATCACCCCCCAGGGGGGATGGTCACGCTGCAATCCCTTCTCCTCCATTCTCCTCTCGGGATCTTGGGCACGCACGCGTGAGTTTTAAGCCAACGGGTCCGGGACACGAACCGCGGTCGACTACGTGGGAGTCCAGCAACATAACCATTACGCTAACTGCTGGTTCCCTCATCATATATATTTTTCATAAACTTTTTGAATACCCTCCCCTGTCCCGCATGTTTGATGGCTGGTGTTAGTATAGACTGTATAGAGATTTGCTCAGTAGTGCTTTTTCCTCTACGCTATTATTCTAGAACTAGAATTCCTTGAAACCAGCCATGGTATAAGGGCACTTCAGAGGATTGTGGAAAAATGGAATTGAAGTACAAGGTTGGGCTGGACCTGTGGCTTGGTGGTTGAGCAGGCCAGATCCCACATGGCCAACTGTGCGGTTTAAATCCTTGACCCAGAGGCTTGAAAAATAAGCCAGTGTGTGTGCAAGTATGCCCCAAATGCTGACAGGATAGAGAAATGGAGAAGGCATTGTGGCATGACCGTGCCTTACTGGGGAGTACTTTCTTCCTCTCTCTGTCTCTGACTTACACATGCCCTCTAGCAAAATATTTTTAGAAAGGTGTAAGTTTATTTAGTGTAAAGAGTACTTGAGATCTGGGATCAGCAGGTGGCATGGACTCCCACATGGCCACCATGGTTCCGGACCTGGACCTAACAACTTGATTTCTCACTTTCTCACTCTCTTTCTCTCTGATGAACACATGCACTATGGCAAATTCAAGCAGTAATAATAAATAAAATTAAGTAAATAATACTTTAAGCGGATAAAATGTTTAAAATATTTTGAAACCCATATATAGGTTTTTGTTGTTGCTGTTGTCTTGTTTTTTAGTAATATGTGTTTTCCAGAAAGTTTTTTTTTCAGAAAGATTTTTGCTGTAGGGTACATGCACTCACCAGAGAGACAGAGAGACAGAAAGGAAGAAATTACCCCCCAGGGGCATTGGCCATGCTGCAATCCCTTTTCCTCCATTCTCTTAGGATTTTGGGTATGCAGACATATGAACCCAGAGTGAGGTTTTAAGCCACCAGGTCCAAGACTTGAACCGTGGTCAACTACATGGAAGTCCAGTGATGTAACCATTACGCCATTTGCTGGTCCCACCATGAAGTTTTTAAAGATCCTTTGTAACTTATTCTCAGTACAAAACTTGATGCCTAGTGACCTTGCAGGTAATGTTTAATGAATAAATGGATAATCAGTAGGCAAGTAAATGTGATTCTACTGATTGCATCTAAGTATTAACCAGCCTGACCTCGCTTAGCTTCTGAGTGCAAGCATGATCAGGCGTGTTCGGGGTGGTATACCGTAGACCGATTCGATTCTCTTGCAGACGTCTCTGAGTTTACTGGCATATCTAGAACAACAAGCTGAAATAGATGACGATAATCTGATGTTATTGGAGAACCTCTGCAAAAGGGTTGTACCTCACCTTCTGAAAAAGATAGAGAACTATAGAAGAAACAAAGGTAAGTAGCTTATGTTTGGATACTTGCACCAGACCATGGAGATTCTAAAACTAATTGGCCAAGTATGATGCTTACTTACCGTCCTGAGAACGTTCTCTTAGGAAAGCCAGAAATCTCCCAGTTTGTTCATTCGATGTGTACTTATTGAATACACACTTTGTATCAGGCACTGTTTTAGAAGTTGGGAATACAGCAGGGTATAGAGCAAAGCTCCTGCCTGCCTGGAATTTATATTCTAGAGAGAAAGGTGTTGTAGGCAAATGTCTTCTAATTTTTAGATGGGAGTAAGAATATAGAAAATTGTTTTGAATGAAAAAATATAAAAAGGAGACAGGATACCATAAGGATTAAGAATGGGGTCTAGGGACCAGCAGATGGCGTAGTGGTTAAGGCGATGGACGTTCCCACATGACGGACTACAGTTCGAGTCCTAGACCTGGTGACTTGTTTTCTCACTTTTTCTCTTTCTGTCTATCTCTGTCTAGCAAGGTATAGAAATTAAAATAAATGAAGGAATAAAATTAAATAAATGATTCTTTAAAAAAAAAAAGAATGGGGTCTAGAAAGTCGGATTGGCAGGGCTCCACTTAGTAGTGGTGCAGTGGTCCTTTCTTTAGCTTTTCTGTTTTACCTTCCCAATCTGTAAAGTGGGTCTAATAGTAGTACTTACTCTATAGGTTTTTGTGAGGGTTGAACAATTAATTCCATAAGATGTTTGTTTGGCACAGAGTAAGTATTCAATACCTGTTGTTTTTATGACTATATTTGTCAGGGAGGAAAGTCATGAATCCTTTCCTGTTCTCAGAAATTATTCTCAAAGAAGAAATTTATTTTCTTCTTCTTCTTTTTCTTCTTCTTCTTCTTTTTAACAGTCTTTTTATTTCTTTTTTTCTTTTTTCGGAGAGGTTTTTGCTCTAGGGCACGTGTGCTCGCCAGAAAGACAGAGCGAGACATAGAGACAGGAAGAAAGAAATCACCCCCCAGGGGGGATGGCCATGCCACAATCCCTTCTCCTCCATTTTCCTCTTGGGATCTTGGGCATGCACGCACATGTGCCCGGCATGAGTTTAAGCCACTGGGTCCAGCACTTGAACTGTGGTCCACTACGTGGGAGTCCAGCGACATGGCCATTACGCTAACTGCTGGTCCCTTATCAGTCTGTTTTAAAAGGTAGTTTTGTTGCTATATATAAATGTATTTTTAATTTGCCAGAAAGTGTATGCACTCATCACAGAGAGACTGAAAGAGAGGGAGAAGGACAGGGAGAAGCACCCCTCATTAGGGCTTAGTGAGGCCATGATCCCTTCTCCTCCACTTCTCTGTCTCCTTGGGATTTTGGACATGCATGCACACGTGCCCAGGGTGTTTTTCAAGGCACCAGAGCTGAGATTCAAGCTGCACTGTCAGACATGTGGGATCTGGCTCCCTTAATCACCAGGTCATGGGACTGACCCATGTTGTTTTACTCTGCAGAGACAAAGCGCAGGACAGAAATCAAACCTGACTATCTCAGCATGTGTCAATATACTAAACACTTCTGATCTTTTTACTGTTAAACAATAATATATTCATGAAACTTTTATGTCACACCCATAATTTAGTTCAGTGAGTCAGTCTACTGTTCAAATTTCTTTGGTTAAAAATGAAACTAGCTAAGAGGAAACTTGTGAGCAAATTATGAACATTGACTAAATGGAAACTGGTATGCATTCTCCAGAGTTCAAACACGCCAAATGATATAAATACACGCCCCACATTTACTTTGTGTGGGCTACGACATTACCGGAATCCAGTTACTACAAACAAGTTGTGGAAGACAAAATACTGTTGTTAAACTGACAAAAGTCTCAGGACCAGCAGTTAGTGTAATGGTTATGTCGCTGGACTCCCACGTAGTTGACTGCAGTTTGAGTCCCGGATCTAGTGGCTTAAACTCATGCCAGGCATGTCTGCCTGCATGCATGCCCAAGATCCCGAGAGGAGAATGGAGGAGAAGGGATTGTGGCATGGCCATCTCCCCTGGGGGTGATTTCTCACTTTCTGTCTCTCTGTCTCTCTCTGCCTTTCTGGCAAGTGCACGTGTCCTATAGCAAAAGCCTCTCCAAAGATAATGACAAAAATCTCAAACAATAACTAAAGCAATGAATAATTGTTTAACTTAAGTAAAAGTTATGAATAATAAATAGTTATTACCATTAAGATATCAACTGAGAAATAAAAAGCAGAAAGTTAATATTGAAAGAATATTTGGAATCTTTGCACAAACTCTGAATATTGAACATTTTTTTCTGATTACATTGTCTTTTTTTCTGGTAATGTAGTATCTCACACAAAGTAAACATTGGCCACGGTCATGTTATTTTAGATATTAGAACTCTGGAGAAGATATGCTATTTTATAATGCAGTTAATGTTAATATTTACCTCAATGATTCTTGAACTTATATCAGAAGAACACTTCTTTTTTTGGAGAGGTTTTTGCTACAGGGCGCATGTGCTTGCCTGAAAGAGAGAGAGACAGACAGAAAGCGAGAAATCACCCCCTAGGGTGCACATGCGCCTGGCATGAGTTTAAGCCATTGGGTCCAGGACTTGAACTGCGGTAGGTTACATGGGAGTCCAGCGACATAGCCATTACACCAACTGCTGGTCCCTCAGAAGAACACTTCTAATTTTGATTTTTCTTTTCTACAGCCTACCTGTGCTTGATCTCTTGGAGGTGTTAATCATATAATATATTATTAATATATGTATTTTAAAGGAAGTTTATTTCTATTAATATTCTGAATATTGACTTTCCTTTTTTATTTAAAAAAAAATAAACTGAACTGGGGCCAACAGGTGGCGTAGTGGTTAAGGTGCTGGACTGTCACATGGCTGACTGAGGTTTGAGTTCTCGACTTGGTGGCTTGAAACTCATGCCGGGTGCATGTGCATACGTGTCCAAAATCCCAAGAGGAGAATGGAGAAGAACGAATTGTGGGGTGGCCATTTCCCCTGGGGGGGAGTGATTTCTTACTTTCTGTCTCTCTGTGAGTGCATATGCCCTACAGCAAAAATCTTTTTCAAAAAAAAAAAAAAAAGAACCTAATTGACTATTTGAATGAGAAAGCATGATGGCTGAGGAATGCAAAGTCAAGGGTTTATTATTTTATATATATATATATGTATTTAACATGTTCAATATAAATAAACTATATATACATAAATTCATAAATTTTCAGAGAAGACATTGCTCAAGAGAGAGAGAGAGAACACTCCCCAATGAAGCACGGTCATGCCACAATACTTTTTCTTCCATTTCTCCATCCCATTAGGATTTGGGGCATGTACACATATGCACTGTATGTGTTTTTCAAGTCCCTGGTGCAGGATTCAAACTTCCATTGGTCATGAGGAATCTAGCTTCCTATGTATCATGCTTAATCATTGTACTAGGGGCCTGTACCTTTAATATTGACTTGCTATAATCCTAAGAGTTTGGCCCCAACTCTGCCTTTAAAATAAAAGACTAGGGCCAGCAGGTAACGTGGAGGTTAAGGTGGCTGGATCCGACTTGACTAGCTATGAGGTCTGGGTCCTGGACCCAGAGGCTTGAAAATCACACTGGGTGCGTGTGTGTCCAAAATCCCAAGAAGAGAATAAAGGAGAGGGATTGAGGTGTGGTTGTCCCTTCTGGGGTATGATTTCTTATTTCTTCTCACCTCTCTGTTGCTCTCTGGTGAGTGAACAAAACTAAAAGAAAACAAAAGAGAGCAAAACTAAAAGAAAAGAAAATAGATGAAAGACTAAAGGACTGAAGATGGTGGGTAAGCTGAATTTAGGCTTTTCTGTATGTATGAGGGCTCTTCAAATGTTCATGGAAGATGTATATTAGGAAAAAACTTGGGTGGATTTAATTTATCTTTTTGGACAAGATAAACTCATCCTAATTTGTTGTAACATGTCTGAACAGAATCTAATTTGAGGCAATAAGAAAGATAAAATATCAGTTTGAAAGAGCAACATGGGAACCAGCAGTTGGTGTAATGGCTGTGTCGCTGGATTCCCATGTAGTTGACCGCGGTTGGAGTCCCAGACCCGGTGGCTTAAACTCACACTGGGCACGTGTGCGTGCGTACCCAAGATCCCAAGAGGAAAATGGAGGAGTAGGGATTGTGGTGTGGTCATGCCCCCGGGGGGAGATTTCTTGCTTTCTGTCTCTCGGTCGCTGTCTTTCTGGCAAGTGCACGTGCCCTATAGCAAAAACCTCTCAGAAAAGAAAGAGAGAAAGAAAGGAAGGAAGGAAGAGCAACATAAAGTCTGCTAAAATTGCAGCAAGAACAAATATCAAAATTACAATGAAGCTTCAGTGGAAAAATGGTGAAATCATTGATGCTAGGAAAAAAACTTATGGGAACAGTGCCCAAATAAATCAGAAGATGATGCCCACAGTGGCCAACCATCCACATTCAAATGTGGGAAAAATATTAATTTTGCTTATGCCCTAATTGAAGAGGACAGTTAACAGCAGAAATAATTCCAACACCATAGACATCTCCTCTGGTTCAGCTCACACAGTTGTCACTGAGAAATTAAAGTTGAGCAAACCTTACACTTGACAGGCACTAAAATTATTGTGCCCAGATCAGCTGCAGACAAGAGCAGGACTTTCAACGGAAAATCTAAAAGTCAGATCAAGATCCTGAAGCATTTCCTTGAAGAACTGTAATGGGAGAGATCACATGGCTTTACCAGTAGGATCCTAAAGACTAAGCACAATCAAAGCGATGGCTTCCAAGAGGTGGAAGTGGTCCAATCAAAGTGAAAGTAGACAAGTCAGAAGGGAAGGTTGTGGCAACGAGTTTTTCCGATGCCCAAGACATTTTGAGTGCTGTCTTTCTGGAGGGTAAAAGGGCAAGAACATCTACTGAATTACGAGTGTTTTGAGAAAGTTAGCTGAAGCTTTAGCAGAAAAATACCCAGGGAAAGTTCTTTGGAGAATCGCTCTCTCCCGTAACAATGCTCCTGCTCATTCCTCTCATTATAAAAGGGTGATTTTGTTGGGACCAGCAGTTGGCGTAATGGTTAGGTTGTGAACTCCCATGTAGTTGACCCCAATTGAGTCCCAGGCCCAGCAACTTAAAACTCAGACCATGTGTGGGTGTGCGTGTGTGCCCAAGATCCTGTGAGGAGAGTGGAGGAGTAGGGATTGCAATGTGGCCATCCCCCTAGGAGGGTGATTTCTCACTTTCTGTCTCTCTCTGGTGAGCACATACACCCCAAAGAGAGGAGGGGGGGGGGGGGGGGGGGCAATTTTGTGAGAATTTTGGTTGGGAAATCATTAGGTATTGATCTTAGAGTCCTGATTCGGCACCTCTGACTTCTTTTGATTTCTTTATCTTTTTAAAATTACTTTTTATTATAGTTTCTGATTTATATTTAATCATTGTACATATTTATGGAGTAGAGTATAATTAAAAGTTTATTTATTTATTATTATTTTAAAAATTTGACCAGAGAAAGACACGGAGAGAAAGAGAGAGGGAAAGTGAGAAAGCAAGTTGCCAGGTCCAGGACTTGAACTGTGGTTGGCCATGTGGGAGTCCAGTGCCTCAACCACCATGTCACTGGCCCCTAGGATAATTTTTAAAGCAAGCATGCAATGTGTGATAATCAAATCAAGGATATAAACATATTCATCATTGTCAACAAAGAACATTACATTATTTTGTGCACCTTTGATAATCATTCTACTGGTTTATTTTTTCATTTTGGTGATATATATTGTGTTGGCAATGCCTTTTTCTTTTCTTTTCTTTTTAAATATATTTAATCATTGTACATCTTTACAACATACAAAACGGATTTTCCCAGAGTGAATATGGTGCATATTAGTAAAGTCACAGATATTACCATGTTCATTATCATCAACAGATAACTTCTCATTTTTGTTTCTGTCAAAAATTTTCCCCTGATCCCCTCCTGCCCTCCCCCTTATTTCTTAATCTTAAAAAGTCTTCAGAGGGTACCTATTTTTATTTAGTTAACAATGTAAAAAAGATTTCAGTCACATGGTTAACGTCCCAGAACCTTCAGTTCTTTGTAACTAAATGTCTGGAATCATCATTTAGAAAACTGTCTTGAACTGATGGATTTTATGTTGGAGAATCAAGTTTATATATATCTCTATATATTACTGTATACATATATCAGGTTGTTGGAAAAGTCATAACTTTTTTTTGGAGAGATTTTTGCTATGGGGCATGTCACTCACTGGAGAGACAGAGAGAGACAGAGAGGCAGAAAGCGAGAAATCAGCCCCCAGGAGGATGGCCGTGCTGCAATCCCTTCTCCATTCTCCTGGGATTTGGTGCACACATGCCACATGCCTGGCATGAGTTTCAAGCCTCCAGGTCTGGGACTCAAACCATGGTCAGCTAGGTGGGAGTCCAGTGACATAACCATTACACCATCTGCTGGTCCCTGACATATTTTTTTCTATGCAAAAATGCGTCATGACTTTTCCAATACCCCAGTATTGATCATATATTAATGTTTTAAACCCATTTTCCATGAAATTTTGAAGTCTCCCTTATGTCTGATTAGGAAACTAGCCTTATTTAAGGACCACCTGGCTAACTTTTTGAGTTTTCCTGAGTCTTTCTATTTGTTTTATTAGGTCATTGGAAAAGTCATGATGCATTTTTATATAGGAAAACAGAAAAATACATCATGACTTTTCCAACAACCCAATAGCATTAAAAATTTATCATTAAGAATAATGTGTAGAGAGACCAGCAGTTGGTGTAATGGCTATGTCGCTAGACTCCCATGTAGTTGACCATGGTTCGAGTCCCAGACCCGGTGGCTTAAACTCATACCGGGCACATGTGCATGCGTGCCCAAGATCCCGAGAGGAGAGTGGAGGAGAAAGGATTGTGGTGTGACCACCCCCCCTGGGGGGGTGATTTCTTGCTTTCTGTCTCTCTGTCTCTCTCTGTCTTTCTGGTGAGCGCATGTGCCCTATAGAAAAACCTCTCAAAAAAAATAAATAAATAAAAAGAATAATGTGTAGAGGACCAGCAGGTGTTATGGTGGTTGGGCGGTCGACACCCACATTGTCGACCACAGTTTATGTCCCAAACCTGGCAGCTTGTTTTCTTATTCCTCACCCCCATTTCCGGTAAATTTTAAAAATGATAATGAAAAATAAAATTTAAAAAAGAAGCCTTTAAGAAAAAGAATAATACCTATGATTTACAATAAAGTAAGTTTCAAATAATTAAAAGACTATAGCGTGTAGAAGGTAAAAGCCTCTCTCTCCCTCTTCCATTGCCAGCCCATTCCCAAGAAATAACCACTCTTTGGCATGTATTATTGTAGATTTTTTTCTATGTGTGTGTGTATGTGTGTATAGATATTTATATTGGACCATCCTGTGGTGTGGTGGCTAAGGTGGCTAGATCCCACATGGCCAACTGCATGGCTTGAAACACACGGGGTGCGTATGTGCCCAGAATCCTGAAGGGAGGGTGAAATGAAGAAGGGACTGTGGTGAGGCCATTTCTCATGGACAGTACTGTCTCACGTTGCCTCTCTCTCTCTCTCTTTGGAGAGTGCCCTCTGACAAAAAGCACATGAACAAACAAAGCTTAACTAAGACCATGCTGATTGCATTCTGTAACATGCTTTTTCTTCCAACCAGTGTGGCTGACATTTTCTGACTATAACACAGACATAGTTCATTCTTTTTATTTATTTATTTAAGTAATTAATTATTTTTGGGGGGAGGTTTTTGCTATAGGGTCCCTGCGCTCACCAGAACTAAAGAGACAGAGAGACAGAAAGCGAGAAATCACCCCCTAGGGGGGATGGCCACACCGCAATCCCTTCTCCTCCATTCTCCTCTCGGAATCTTGGACACGCACGCACACGTGCCCGGCTTTAAGCCACTGGGTCCGGGACTTGAACCGCGGTTGACTACATGGGAGTCCAGCAACATAGCCATTACGCTAACTGCTGGTCCCTAGTAAAGTACATATTAATAGTAGCTAGGGAACTAATAAAATTATTAAAAAATAACGAAAGCAAAAACAACAAGAAAGAAAATATAGTAATATAAAGAACAAAAATATAACAGTAACAAAAATAATTATAAAATACACACTTTCCCTGGGTGTCTATAAAATGATTTCCTTTGGTGGATGCTTTTGGTGAATGGTTATCTTGGATTAGTACGGGTCAGAGGTGATTTTTTGTTTTCTACCTGTTTTATTTTCAGCAGCTGAGGAAGCGACACCAGTAGTAAACAAGGAAACTGAATCATCGTATCCAGAAGAAGAAGAAATAGTTTCTTTTTCAAGCATTAAACAACTCTCTGAATTCTTACCAGTAAGTTCAGTGGTATGTCCATCAGTGCTTAATAATCAGCTATACCCTCTATCCCCACCCCTAAAAAGAAAGAAAATGAGAGACAAAGACCTTGATTTGTAGCGTTTGCTGTAAATATCCTACCATGGCAATCGCAAGTAACAAACATGACATTAACCAGATGGCAGAGTTTCCAGAATTTAACATTTGACTCTCACAAACTGTTTCATCGGACTCTCACATACCCCCATTTGCTTTGAAATGGTTCCCCTGTTCTTGTCTTAGGATGCAATCTGGGCTGGCTTCCGGGGCATACTGTCGATGCAGTCCTGTAGGGTCCCATGCTTTGTTTACTGCTTTGAAATTCTTACTAATGTATGAACAAGGAGCCTTAGCAAGTATGTAACAGTCTACCTTGGACATATGAAAACAGCTTCCAGGTTCCTATTGTGTTCAGTCATGGAAGGAGGAAACATGCAGAGAGTTTGCAACCTGTTCTTCTCAGAGTGTCCAAGATCTTAGGTGGCATGTGACAATGTGACAGTTTTCCCTGGGATTCATGCTTCTTCCTAGCATGAATCCTAGAGAGATTTTTGCTATAGGGTGTGTGCACTCATGCACTTACTGGAGAGACTGAGAGAGACAGAGAGACAGAAAGTGAGAAATAACCTCCCAGGAGGGATGGTCATGCTGCAATTCTTTATCTTTCATTCTCCTCTCTTAGGGCACACACAAACAGGCGCTTGGTGTGAGTTCAAAGCCACTGGGTCCAGGACTCGAACCACAGTCGACCATATGGGAGTCCAGCACCTTCATTATGCTTCCTGTTGGCCCCGAAATTCTATGTTTTTAAATAAGACCAACTTAGCCTTTGTCTCTGAAGTGCTACTGGTCTGCTAGTGTGGGATGATTTGGGGCCTGATGAAGATGGGGGCCACTAATGGTATTTCTGGAAATGCAGGGGGTTGGGCACAGCATCTCACATTACATATCATCTCATAAACTCTTAGGGTTGGAAGTTATCTGGGTGGGCCGGCTCTACGGCCTGGTGGATAAGGCAGCTGGATCCCAAATGGCTGACAGCATGGCTCAAGTCCTGGACTGGACGTCTTGAGAAACATGCTGTGTGTGTGTGCATGCATGTCCAAAATCCTGAAAGGAGGAGGAAATAGAGGAGAAGGGGTTGTGGTGTGATCATTTGCTATGATGGGGTGCTCTTTTCTCTTCCTCTCTGTCTCTGTTTGACAAACACATGTGCTCTCTAGCAAAATTAAGAAATTTAAAAAAAAAAAAAGAAAAAAGAAGGGACCAGCAGATGGTCGAATAGTTATGTAGCTGGACTGCCAGGTAGTCGATTGTGGTTCAAGTCCCAGACCAGGTGACTTAAAATTCACTCAGGGCGCATGTGTGTGCATGCCCAAAAATCCCAAGAGGAGAATGGAGGGAAGGGATTGTGGTGTGGTCATCCCTGCCCCCGGGGGGTGATTTCTTGCTTTCTGTCTCTCTGTCTCTCTAGTGAGCACCACATACGCTATAGCAAAAATCACTCTCTAAACTAACTAACTAACTAACTAACTAAATAAATAAATAAAAAGGAAATTGGTTATCTGGGCAACCCTACCCTTCTCTATCAAGGGACAGACAAAGTAAGACTTGGTAAATTATCTCATGTTTCTTATGCACCTGAGGGTTCTTCTTATTTAAACAACTCTGCCAACAGTTGCAATTAATAAGAAAGTCTTTGTATTTTGAGCAACATGCTTTAACCTGTTTTTTTAAAAAATCACTGTCTTTGAGTGTGGCATTGAGTATGACCAGGTGGCGGTCACTCATCCATTCCTTCATTCCTGTCTGACACCCAGACTTGCGGGCTGTCAATGGCGAATGCAGCATTCTCAGGGAGAGGCAGATAAACCCGACTGCTCTTTCCCGGTGTGTGCTCTGGCTGATTTTGTCGGCCCAGAGGAGAGATAGAGCAAGGGGTGCTGGGGCCTGGGGATGCTGGGCAGAGCCTGCTGCTGCGTCTGTAATGCCTTTAATCCCAGAGGGTCCATTCAGCAGCCAGACTAAACCAGAAAGCAGCCTGGCCAGACCCTGGGATGCCATGGAGAGGGACTTAAGGAAAGAAAGGCAGGAAGTCTTTTGGAAAATGAAGCCAAACCTGGAAATTCTAGTGTTGTGAGACCTGGGAATCCCAGTATTGTGAGCCTCGGGAGTGAGGCAGTGCAGCTTGGTCTGACTTTAAGATAGCCTGGGGGCTTCAGCAGGGGAGCATCCCCCCATGACTTAGGGTGTCTTGCTGGTGCCTCACACAGGGCCTCCTATGACTGTCCACCTCAGGGTCATTCCTTCCCCAGCACCTTATTAAGTCTCCTTTGGGGCTTTCTGCTACTGGCTGAGGGCTGAGAGGCGGCAGTGAATGGGTGGGAAAAAAGCAGAAAAGATGAGCCCTTAGATTTTGTTTTAGTTTTGTATTTCTTCTTCTTCTTTTTATTTTTATTTTTTAAAGTGGTTTCCTTTCTTCTGTGAGCGAGAAAGAAAGAAAGAGAGAGAGAGAGAGAGAGGCACTCCCAACAGGGTCTCCACGCCAACATTCACCCCCAGCCTCAGCCAGCCCCGGGTCATGGGCACACATGTGCTTGATGTGTTCAGGGAGGTCTCCAGACGTGAACCCCAAACCTTCCTATGTGAGTCGGCCTTGTAGAGTGTTGCATTACTGCTGTGTCACTGTCTGGCCCCATCATTTTATATTTAATTATATAAAACATTAACGTAGTTCCAAAGTAAAAACTCCAGAGTACACTCAGAGAAGTCTGCATGGCATTTCGATTCCTTTTTTCCTCCCCCAATGACTACCATTTTTATTAGTTTTTTTTATTTGTTTGTATTATTACTTTTGGAGAGAAAAAAAAGCAAACTCTCTCCTCTATTACAGAAGAGGGAGCATTCTAAAATGGTATCGTTTGCCTTGCTTCGTTCGTGTTCTTGTGTCCTCCAGACGTGCGTAGAGTGTCTTTGGCGTTCTACTCCATGGTGTGGATGAATCATAGTTCTTTTTCAGCCATTCCTACTGGAGGACAATTGGCTTATTTCCAACTGTGAGTTATTCCAAATAGCTCTATAATGAACGACTACCCTTGCGCATGTATCATATATTTTTGTCAGTGTGTCTTTTCGGACCTTCCCCTTTATGAAGGAAGGAGATGATTGTCTTTCTATCTCCTGCCAGTGGGTTTTTTTATGCCTGGGGGTTAGGTGTTTGCCATTCTCTGCCTTGAATCTAGACTTTGAGCCCTCATTCTAACTGTGGATTTCCCACACTTCATGCATGTTCTGTTTTCTCAATAGGAGGTGCCCTGCCAAAATGAGCATGGAAAGGGTAATGGTAGGTGTTTCTAATACGTGTTCTCAACTTGCATCAGCATTGTAGGAATAGATACATTTGCTATATACACCGAGCAGTTCTAGGTGATTTGAGAAGTTTACAGATTAGTGGAGAATTCATTTTTTATTCCAGCTCAGGGCAAGCCACTGACAGCATGAATTATACCAGGTTTTTCTACAGAGGATGGTGAGGGCTGACTGGTTTCTGCTCTGAAAGCCTAGTGGAGCAGATTCTAGGGTGTGCAGATAGCTGCTCCTGCTCCACCCTTCAGAATGAGGTCACTCTGTGGGGACGCAAGGAGCCCTGCGGGCCAGCAGTGACAAGCAGAATGTGCGATTGAGGAAATGTCTTCTCCAGAACTGCTCAAGGTGCTGCTTCTATATCTAGGCAACGGTGTGCCTGGGACCCTGGATCCCTGCCCAGAAATTATGACCTCAGGAAAAGAATCCAGATTCTGCTGCTGAGCTAAGCTGTTTATGAAGGTTCTTGATAATATATCCTTGTGATAGATAGTTTATCAGATCTTGTTCCTTATTTATTTATTTCTAGAGATTTAACCTCAGAGTCCGAGACACACCACTGTCCTAGGATTTTCTTTTTGCCTCACCTGGATGCATGAGACCCTGTTAATCTTAGTGAGAACTGTCATAGCTAAGTACTTGTCCCTTGCCAGGCACTGCCCCGCACTGTTCTTGAGCTTTCCAGGGAGGAGCTCATTGACTCCCCCAAATCACCTACAGATAGGTGCTACTCTTTTTCCTTCTAATGATAAGGAAACCAAGACCCATGAAGTCTGGTTCTTCGTTGAAGGTCCCACAACTAGAAAGGAGTGGAGCTGAGATTTGAACCCAGGGGTCTGACTGCAGAGTTCAGCCTCTGAAGATCTTGGCTGTTCTACTTCATGGTTACATGAGCTTGAGGCAGCCACTTCCCTTCTCTGAAGAAAAGGCAGTTTCTTTGTTTTACAACCCTGTGGTTCCAAAGTTTAGATGTGCTTCCCCTAGAGTGTTCCCTTCTTGAGGTGAGGAGGAATTTATGGGTGTGCGGAACCACTGCAGTTTGAGAACCTTTTGGAGTGTGCTTTGATCTCGGAATACTGGACTTGGCTCAGCCTGAGGACTGACTTTAGTTAATAATTAACGCGTGTCCCAGAGACAAGGGCAGAGATTGGTGCATTCCACTACACACTTGGCTGGGAGTGGGAGAAGCAAGCAGTTTCATTTTGCACTTTCCTGTTACTATTCTGCGACAGCCCATGTGGACTTCCTCTTTAGGACAGATTCTTAACCAGAGGAGCCAGGGAGTTTGCAAGAACACTTTAAAACCATGCAACGTCAACCAGCACCAAAGGCATGACTAAGCTAATCCTGGTACTGTGGGCCGAGCTGCCCAAAGTGGATCTCTGAACCTTTCCCCCAACTTCCACCACGTCTTAATTTTTTTCCTTTATTTTTTTTTAAAAATATTTTTTTATAAGCTCAGAACTTCTTGATTCTTGATTTATTTCATGAGAAAAGGAAACAGACAGGTGGAGAGAGGGAGAAGACATGCACTCCCAATATGGTCTTATTTTTTTTTTTTGGAGAGGTTTTCGCTATAGAGTGTGTGCGCTCGCCAGACAGAGAGAGACATAGAGACAGAAAGCGAGAAATCACCCCCCAGAGGGGATGGTCATGCCGCAATCCCTTCTCCTCCGTTCTCCTCTTGGGATC
>NW_006159858.1:3298539-3310596 GCF_000334495.1 Tupaia belangeri chinensis
TATTTCTAGAGATTTAACCTCAGAGTCCGAGACACACCACTGTCCTAGGATTTTCTTTTTGCCTCACCTGGATGCATGAGACCCTGTTAATCTTAGTGAGAACTGTCATAGCTAAGTACTTGTCCCTTGCCAGGCACTGCCCCGCACTGTTCTTGAGCTTTCCAGGGAGGAGCTCATTGACTCCCCCAAATCACCTACAGATAGGTGCTACTCTTTTTCCTTCTAATGATAAGGAAACCAAGACCCATGAAGTCTGGTTCTTCGTTGAAGGTCCCACAACTAGAAAGGAGTGGAGCTGAGATTTGAACCCAGGGGTCTGACTGCAGAGTTCAGCCTCTGAAGATCTTGGCTGTTCTACTTCATGGTTACATGAGCTTGAGGCAGCCACTTCCCTTCTCTGAAGAAAAGGCAGTTTCTTTGTTTTACAACCCTGTGGTTCCAAAGTTTAGATGTGCTTCCCCTAGAGTGTTCCCTTCTTGAGGTGAGGAGGAATTTATGGGTGTGCGGAACCACTGCAGTTTGAGAACCTTTTGGAGTGTGCTTTGATCTCGGAATACTGGACTTGGCTCAGCCTGAGGACTGACTTTAGTTAATAATTAACGCGTGTCCCAGAGACAAGGGCAGAGATTGGTGCATTCCACTACACACTTGGCTGGGAGTGGGAGAAGCAAGCAGTTTCATTTTGCACTTTCCTGTTACTATTCTGCGACAGCCCATGTGGACTTCCTCTTTAGGACAGATTCTTAACCAGAGGAGCCAGGGAGTTTGCAAGAACACTTTAAAACCATGCAACGTCAACCAGCACCAAAGGCATGACTAAGCTAATCCTGGTACTGTGGGCCGAGCTGCCCAAAGTGGATCTCTGAACCTTTCCCCCAACTTCCACCACGTCTTAATTTTTTTCCTTTATTTTTTTTAAAAATATTTATTTATAAGCTCAGAACTTCTTGATTCTTGATTTATTTCATGAGAAAAGGAAACAGACAGGTGGAGAGAGGGAGAAGACATGCACTCCCAATATGGTCTTATTTTTTTTTTTTTGGAGAGGTTTTCGCTATAGAGTGTGTGCGCTCGCCAGACAGAGAGAGACATAGAGACAGAAAGCGAGAAATCACCCCCCAGAGGGGATGGTCATGCCGCAATCCCTTCTCCTCCGTTCTCCTCTTGGGATCTTGGGCACGCACACACGCGCACCCAGTGTGAGTTTTAAGCAACCGGGTCCAGGACTCGAACCGCGGAACCGCTGCCGACCACGTGGGAGTCCAGCGACATAGCCATTACGCTAACTGCTGGTTCCCCCAATATGGTCTTTATGCCACTTTCTTCCCCTAGCCTCAACCAGCAAGGGTAATGGGCTTGTATGCACACCCAGAACATGGACTAGGACCTTCTCAGATGGCCTCAGCACCGCAGAGTGTTGTCTGACCTCTGTGCCACCCTGGCTGGCCTCTATTCATTCTTCTTGATGTCTACCCACCCTCTACATAGCCAGCGACGGTTAAATGCTGGCTCAACCCAAACAAACTTTCTACCAGGAACTCAAGCAGATCCATGTGACCTTAATGCCCCGACCATCCATCCTCTGCCAGTAGCTTAGCCTCCAGCCTCCACAAAGCAAAAAGTCATGTGAGGACATCGGCCTCTCCTAACAGGAAGGGCACAGTGACTGAATTTGTGTTACAGGACTCCCTTGAGAGAAAAACTCTAGGATAAGATGCCACATCAGAAAATTATTAGTAAGGATACCCAAGTGCTTGGGGAAAGATGTTTGGAGAGTCTGAGTCTGTCTCTTTCTAGTTGACAGAGTGACAAATGGTACAGCAGCCCTGGTCTCCATGGAGGTGCCGGAGCATCTGCTGACACTCTAAATTAATTCTTTTTTAGGGGAAAGGTTTTTGTTATAGAGCGTGTGCACTCGCCGAGGTGCCGGAGCATCTGCTGACACTCTAAATTAATTCTTTTTAGGGGAAAGGTTTTTGTTATAGAGCGCATGCACTTGCCAGGAAGACAGAGAGAGACAGAGAGACAGAAAGCGAGAAATCACGCCCCAGGGGGGATGGCCACACCACAAACCCTTCTCCTCCATTCTCCTCTCGGGCTCTTGGGCATGCACGCACACATGCCTGGTGTGAGTTTTGAGCCACCAGGTCTGGGACTCGAACTGCAGTCAACTACATGGGAGTCCAGCGACATAGCCATTATGCTAACTGCTGGTCCCAACACTCTAAATTCTGAAAGCAGCACAAAGGTCTGGATGGTCTCTTCAGGGGGTCTTTACCCAGGGTCCGGCTCTGAAGGACTTGAGGGCTCAGAGCTTCTTGCTTCTGACTTGGTTCTTCGTTTCTACGTGATGATCTCCGTTCTTCCACCTTTTCCTGTAACAATCAGGAGTGCCTGACCTTTGGCAATGGATGTGATGCTGTTGTGCTCTCAGCCATGTGTTCTGGGGTTCTTTCTGGAGAGGGGAAATATATATTTTATTATTATTAAAAAATTATTATTATTATTATCTGAAGCCACTTCTTTTCTGCCTGGCTAAAGACGTACACATTTTCAGGAGATAACTTAAGCGGTGCAGAGGCTCTGCTGAAGCCACCTTGGCGGATCTGTAATCACATGCTGTTCACAATGGTCTTCCTAAACAATTGCACATATCGACACATTTCCACTGTGATTGTATCTCATTGTCATACTGAGAGATAAAGTTACCAAAGAGATTTCTCTGTTTTCAGAGGAATCAGATCACTCCAGAATCCTGCCATCTGAAAAAAAATCATTTGATGTTTTTCTTATTTTGTGTATTTCTTACCTACACTTCCTTCATGTTTCTAGTGTGAAAAGGTGGATGATTTTGCATATACTATGGGTTTGCCAATGTTAAAATATATATTCTAGGGGCCAGCAGGTGGCATGATGGTTAAGGGGCTAGACTGCCATATGGCCAACCATGGTTCATGTCCTGGTGGCTTGCTTTCTCACTTTCCCACATTTCTTTCACTCTCTGGTGAGCACACATACCCTATACCAAAACTTAAAATAATAATAATAATAAATTAATTAAAAATAATATTATATATGTATATATACATATATATTTAATACACACACACACACATATATTTTTCTTTTAACTCTAGAAATTGAAATTCTCCTCTGAAACTAGATGAAGTCTTGAGTTTTAATCAAGACCTGGCATTTCATACCTTGGAATGAATCACTTAATTCCAAACTAGAACCAAAATCTTAAAAACTCTCCACCTTTGGTAGTAGGAGAGGCATCTTGAAAGAAAGGGAAGTGGGTGATCTTTAGTGCAAATGAGATTTATCCTTTGTCCTGGGCTCTAAGACTTGCAAAGGATCTTTGATTTGGACTGTATTTGGATTACAGTTTAGCAGCAGTGCAGAGTGGTCAGAATCGCCAACCTTTCAATACATGACTGTAGAAACGATACAATACAAATATTCCATGGGATTTAGACTAAAGAAAGCATGGTTTAAATAGCTGATGTTGGGCTGGCCCCATGGCGTGGTGATTAAGGTGGCTGAATTCCATATGGCTGACCCTGCACTTTACGTCCCAGACCTGGTAGCTTGTGAAACATGCTGGCTGCAAGTGTGTATGTGTGCCCAAAATCCTGAAAGGAGGTAGAGATGGAGGAGAAGGTGTTGTGTTTGACCATTTTCCATGGGGAAGGGGAGTATGCTGTCTCCTCGCCTCTCTCTGTCTCTTTCTATGGCAAAAGCATGCACCCTTTAACAACAACAAAAAGTTGGCATTAAAATATCCAGCTTTGCTCTTTCTCACAATGAACTCATTTAGTACCAATAGATGGCATAATGGTACGTTGCTAGACTCCCATGTAGTTGACTGCAGTTCGAGGCCCAGACCCAGTGGCTTAAAACTCATGCAGGGCGCATATGTGTGTATTCCCAAGATCCTGAGAGGAGAATGGAGGAGAAGGGATTATGGCATGACCATCTCCCCAACCCCGGGGGATGATGTCTCACTTTCTGTCTCTCTGTCTGGTGAGTGCACGTGCTCTATAGCAAAAACCTCTCTCTAAGAAAAGGTGGTTGGTTATAAATACTTAGGGCATGGTGGTGAGAGCACTTGACTCCTACATGGCTACTAACTCTGGTTCGAATCCCAGTGGCTTGCTTTCTCACTTTCACTCTCTCCATTGAGTGTGCCTGCCATGTAGCAAATTAAAAAAGAAAAAAAAAGATAAATAAAATTAAATAAATAATTATTTAATAAAGAAACACATAGACCCTTAGAAATGAAGATCTCTGCTAAGTATCGAATAGTTCTATTTCTTCTTCTTCAAGGAGGCAGCTGTGTACAGGATGGACCGGAAACACAGAGGCCACTGTGTCATTGTCAACAACTACAAATTTACCACCATGACAGACAGACCAGGAACCCATAAAGATGCAGGTAAGAAAGCCTGCCGGGCCAGTCGGTGGCATGGTGGTTAAAGTGGCTGGTTGCCACATGGCCGATTGCATGGTCCAGGCTTTTGAAGAAAACACTCCAGATGCATGTGTATGTATGTCTCAAATCCCAAGGGAGCATGGAGGAGAAAAGATTGTGGCATGGCCATCCCCCCTGGGGGAGACCTTTCTCATTTTCTCTTTCTGACAAGTATTTATACCCTATAGTAAAATTTAAAAGAAAAGAAAGTGTGGCATAGTTTACCAAATGCAAGATCTCAAAATAATTTTTAATTTTCACATTTTCTTTCGGTCACTTTTACTTTCCTTTTGAATGGAAAGATGATATTATCCTGGACATCTCTGGGGTGTCAGCAATCTGGCAAAGAGTGACAAGAATCCCTGACCACTTGCAACCCTGTGGTTTAGTGGGGAGCATGCTGGGTCAGCGAGAAGAAACCTGAGGTTGAGCTCTGGTTCCACCACTAGCCAGGTCTGTGACTGGGGGACTCATGGGCCTCAGCTTCCTCATCTGTGAAATGTGGAACTCTGGTCACTGCTGACTGTCAGGATGGTTATGACGACACTGGGTACTTCCAAAAGTCATGTTAATTGTGAGATTTTATTGCTATGGAAATAACAATCTATATGTTATTATTATGAAAAAAGAATCTAAAGCTTTAGTTTATTAGCAGCACAATTTAAAAACTATTGGCATCGTTTCACTCCTTCGTTTGGTCTCATTTTTCTCCTCTTTATTTCGTTTCATTATTTCCCCTTTCTATCCTTTTTATTTTGCAGAGTGCCTGGAGCATGTGTTCCAGTGGCTTGGGTTCACAGTGCATATGTATGACGATGTGACTGAGGAAGGCATGGAGAATCTCCTGCAGGAGTATAAGAGACATCCCGGCCATGTTGACGCGGACTGCTTTGTGTTTTGTATCCTAACCCATGGGAAATTTGGAGCTGTCTATTCTTCAGATGGGGTCCTTATTCCTATTCGGAAGATCATGGCGCACTTCACAGCCCATCAGTGCCCTGGACTGGCTCACAAGCCCAAACTCTTTTTTATCCAGGCTTGTCAAGGTGAAGAAGTGCAACCTTTCACCTCTATTGAAGCAGATGCTCAGAATCCTGATCACATGCCCCCTCCCCTTAAGGACAGTATTCCTGTTGAGGCAGATTTCCTACTTGGCCTGGCCACTGTTCCTGGCTACGTATCCTTTCGGCACGTGATGAACGGCAGCTGGTATATACAGTCTCTGTGTACTCATCTGACGCTTTTGGTTCCCAGGTGAGAATTCTGAGTTGTTCCACATACCTACCTGCTAATCCATCAATCCGTCTATCCACCTACCTGTCTATCTTTCTATCTGTCCATCCATCCTTCTATCCATCCACCCATTCACCTATCCACCCATCCATCTACCCAACAGTTTTTCAATGAACACCAGCACAAACCTGGTAAGGAAGATCTGGAATACAGTCTGTGCCTTCAAATTGCTTATAAGCTAGAGGGACAGATGAATGGGTAGACTGGGAAGAGCATCCTCAGATGGTAAGTGCACATTATGAAGTTTAGTTCTTATGGGAACATGCAGTCAGGTGCCTCCCCCAGATCTGAAGGCGTAGGGCAGGCTTGCAAAGATGAGGAATATTGGTAGGCAAAGAATCTAGGTGGAAGACATGCTTGGCAGGGGGACTAGTATGAACCGAGGCATAGGGGCCTGTTTTTCCCCCCTCATTTTTATTGTCATGTTATTTCCCAAGTCTTTTCAAATCAGCTTTTGCATTTAGCGCTCTGTTGAATCTGCTTTCGTTAAGAACTCTGAAGACTGCACCACTGCCATATCCGCTGGATGGCTGTCAGTGGCTCCTTTGCTCAGTCCCTCAGCAGAGTTGGGCCCTGTTGGTTTCTCCCTCTTTCAGGGACACTGTCTGCATTTGGCTTTACCCTGTTGGATTTTTTGTGCCTTCGTCTATGAATATATCAGGCACTGATATTTCTGAGTGCCTCCATGCTGTTTGGGGCATTCTAATGTGCTTGGTCTTCAACACTGCTCTGACAACTGCCCTTCTATCTCTGTCACATATTAGCTGCTACCTAGAAATGGGCTTTCCCTGAGGTTCTGCCCTGAACCCCTGCTCTATACGTCACCCTCATTGGCAGTTTCATCTGTATCTGGAGGCATGGCACCTCCATGCAAACCTCTGCCAAATCGCTGTCTCTAACCACTCATCTACGAACTCCTGCTTCATTCCACTGTATTTCCTCAGTCCCTGATGTGGTATTCGATGTATTGTTGGCCTTGATAACCATTTGCTGGGCTGATGACTGACTGACTGAGTCAAGTTCGCACACAGCCTGCTAGTCCTCCCACCTGTGTGTTGCTGTCGGACCTCCCTGTCAGTATGCATCTTCCAGAATTCATCTTTACAGCCCCTGCCAAGAGGTCCTGCACCCCCATTTCTGGCAATGGCCACAAGCCACAAGGCTCTTCTGGAAGTCAGGATTGGAGCTTTGAATCAACTTCGCCTCTCCTCCCCTCTCCCCATCGCTTTACACCTCCCTGTGTTCTCCTTCTGCTCCTCCTCCTTTCTTCAGTTTATTTATTTCTTCTATGAGCAAGAGTAACAGACAGGAAACACACGGACAGAGTCTTGATAACACAATCCACTCCCAGCATTAGCCAGATCTGGATCATGGGCATACACACTCTACACTCTTAGTGCAGACCCGGAACTTTCTCCTGTGACTCAGCTTCATAGAGCGTCACACTTTACTGCTGCCCGACTGTCCTGCCCTGCTTTCCCCTCTTCTTTACCAATCACTCCACCCCCCACTAGAGCCATTAAAGGCCAGTGTCCTCTGGCTTCAGGGACAAAGTAATATTCATTGAGGTTTTGCTATGTGTCTTTTGTACTGGATACTAAGGTAGAAGCTGAGGGAGCAGGAGTGAATGAGAGACAAAATATCCTCTCCGGGGAGCTCACAGTCTAGTGAGTAAAAACTAAATAAGACAATTCGGGAACCAGCAGTTGGCTTAATGGCTATGTTGCTGGACTCCCATGTAGTCGACCGCGGTTCGTGTCCCGGACCCGGTGACTTAAAACTCACGCCGGGCACGTGTGCGTGCGTGCCCAAGATCCCGAGAGGAGAATGGAGGAGAAGGGATTGCGGCGTGACCATCCCCCCTGGGGGGTGATTTCTCGCTTTCTGTCTCTATGTCTCTCTCTGTCTGTCTGGCGAGCGCACGCGCCCTACAATGAAAATCTCTCCAAAAAAAAAAAAGAAATAAGACAATTTCAGGAAGTGATAACTGCTATGAACAAAGCAGTCAGGGTAAGATATAGAATGGAGGCAAGGGGCTACTCGAAAAGGCTTGTTGGTAGAGGTAATGCTTCATGTGAGACTAAATGATGAGAAGGAAACAGCCACAGGAAGTTTTGAGAACAGAGCCATCAACCAGTGCTACGCAGGGTGAGAAGACTGAGACCCACACAGGGCCTACATCACCCACCTGAAAAATAATGAGGAGGAAGAGAAGAGTCGCAATAGTAATTCTAAACATGATGGTCCCCGGGAGAGTGTTCTGAGTACTTTACTTGAGTTATACCATTAATTCCATGGCCATCCCTAAGATGGAGGTTATTATGGTCCTCATTTTAGGGCTGAGAAAACTGAGGCACAGAGAAATAGGTCTGCCTAAGACCACACCATTAGCAAGCAGTGGAGCCACGATTCAAAATTGAGTGTGCAAAACAGAAAAAAAAAAAAAATCAAGTCTGAGCCCAGCCTCTGTGGTGCAGTTGGTAGTATATAGGACATGAGCTGGAAGCCACCTGGCTGCTGCAGTTCGAGTCCCTGGTTTGATCAACCTGAAAAACATACCGGGTAGAATAACTAACTACCTAACTAAATAGATAAATAATTGGTGTGAGGAGAAGATAAAAACTAATTTTTTCAGAACATTTTGCTGCAGGGTGCATGTGCTCACCAGAGAGAGACAGAGAGAGAGAGAGAGGAAAAGTGAGAACTCCCCCCCAAGGGAGAAGGGCCATGCCACAATCCCTTCTCCTCCATTCTCATCTTGGGATTTTGGGCACACTCTCACACACACCTATGCCAAGCATGGCTTTCAAGTTGTCAGGTCCAGGACTCAAACTGCAAAGTTGGCCATGTGGGATGCAGACACCTTAACCACCACAACAGAGGCTGACCTCAATAATAAAAAACGTTTTTAAAGACTGAGCCTATCTCCAGAGTCTATGTTTGCTCTCAGTGATAGTATTGCCCACCCTCAGGATGTGCTGGGAAATGCTATAAGTCTTGCAAACCCTGGTTCAGGTGCTGTCTCCCCTATGGAGTCTCTTCGATTTCTTTCAGCCAGAGAGTACTGTCTCTTTCCTCTGAACTTACAATTGGAACATGGGCCTACTCTTCATATGGAATTGATCACAGTCTGCATTGTATTATGAGTAGTGTGTATACGCCATCTTGGGCAAATGTTTTGTGTCTTCATTCTAAGTGTGAAGTTCAGGAATTGTGTCATATTTCTCTCTGTATCTCTCCCAAAACCAAGGAGACACTTTTTAATAAAATGTGGTATCTGCATGCATCTCTGAGACCTAGTCATGGTATCTGGGATCTTCCTAAAACCTGGTCCGTGATTTCTGCCTCCTGATTGGAAATATTTTTCTTCTTTGTCTACAGACATGAAGACATCTTATCCATTCTCACTGTCGTCAACGATGATGTGAGTCAACGTGCAGACAGTCAGGGAACAAAGAAGCAGATGCCCCAGCCCGCCTTCACACTAAGGAAAAAGCTAGTATTCCCAGTGCCAAGAGACTCTTTTTGTTAAAGAACTTTGCATTGACTCTAGGACTTGGAAGAAACCTTTGGTCCTGTCTTCTAACCTTTTACCTAGCACAAGATTGGGTGACAGTAACAGGAAATGCCCTGTTTTCTGTCACAGTTAATTCTGGGCTTTTCGTTTTTTGTTTGTTTGTTTTTATTGCAACTTGCAAATCTAAATGTTAGAAAACCTTCTTCATTGATGACTGAGTTGTAGACTCCGTTTTGGTTATGTACCCTGAAGACAGAGTAATTGGTTAGCACATCTGTGAAATGCAAGGTGGCACCAGGTACAGTTTAGGTTCCTTTGAGCTCTAAGAACCACTGTTCTCAGCCTAGATCTAGCATAGATTTTCCTCTGTGAAAACTACCCTTAGTTGTAACTGTGTCCCCTTTGCATGGCCTAGTACATTGGGCAATGAGACCATGAAGCACCCAACCTTCCTTAGGCCTCCCCTTTCATAAGGCTTAGCTTCTGCACACCAGTGAGGAGAGTTTGTATGCCCATTTCTGCGGTAGCTTAGTGAAGGTGCTCATGCAGGAACTCGTTTGTCTTGGAGACAAGTTTGGTTCTAGGAAGGTGACGACAATCCATTGTAAAGAGAAACACACTTTATAGGAGCAGAAACTTTACAACCTGATGCCAAATTCTGTTAGGATGCTGTCAGCTGCTTGTGACAGAACACTCAACTGACTAAAATTCAAGACAGGAACTTACTGCCTTTCGCCTGGAAGCCCCCAGGAAGGTAGCTCAGGCTTCAGTCACGTCTTGAACAAGGACTCATTCTGCAGCTACTCCCTTTCTCTCGGCCAGATGTGCTCAGGGATACCAGCTGCACCGTGTGGACTGCAGTCAACAGCCACTGTCACTAATACACTTTTCTCCTCTGACCCAAAGGATGAGGAACGAGGCTCTCGCAGAGACTGGAGCTATTCTCAGGGATTATTGACTGTCCTTGGCTATAGCAATGTCTGGCTACGCCTAGGAGGAGTGGCCCTGCAGAGAAGCCTTATTTTTTAGGTTAAGGTTTTGAATATATATTTTGTACTTGAATTTTTTTTTTCAGTTTTAAGAGGAAATTTTCTCTTTAGTTCCTGGGACTGTATTTTGAATACTTGGTTAGACCTGGGAAGGAGAATGAAAGTGCTATGATTAAGGCTCTCATTTACAGATGAGGAAGCTGAGGCCCAGGGAAGCTAAGAAACTTGCTCAAAGTCCTCCAGCCAGTCACTGTTTACAGGATTTTATTTCCCACTTACGTGAACTCGAACGCCACAGGATGCAAATCATTATGAACATTTCCTCGGACATGCAGATGGCTCAGAAAACACGTCAAGAAGTGGAGAAAAATAATGCTTCGCGTGCGTGATTTTATACTGATGTGTGTGAATGTCAAATTCACTTACAGCAAAATTTCTGCAAGACGTACCCATCAGAATCCTGTTATAATGTATTTGGTCATTACATGGATTTGAATGTAGCTTGACTGAGGTGTTGTCTAATACATATTTCAGTCTGATCATCTGAAACCATTGTTCATGCAAGTCAAGGCTACAGGCTGGCAGTCACAGTCTTTGTCCACCTGGATAAACATGGTCTTTGGCCATGTAATAGTCCTTCTCTTCAAGTGAAGGATGGCATGGTACAAAGGAAAAAACAGGATCTGGAGACTGGAACCTCGGATTTCAATTTAGCCCGCAACTCCCTTGCTCTGAGACACTACATCATGCTAGCTTTTTGAGATTTATCTGTAAATGAGAGAAAATATTAGCTTCAGGGAAGATGAAAGAGACTATGTATATGTCATGGTGAATTTACTGTGGTGACCATATACAGCCTTTAAGGTGGTAGGTCTTCTGGTAACAACCTGACCAGAACTCACAGGGCTTGAGCTCCTTTGCATCTAATTCTAGCTGACTGTTAGCAAGTCAGCACTAGCAGTGCCCCTGGCATCTTCGGAGGGAAGAGCTGATTTCCCCCTCCCGAATCCAGGAGGTCCTCACAGATAGAGGGCCAGCTCTTGGCTCTGAGTCCAGTTGGACAAAGCCATGTTGATAGAATCTTCTTCAGAAGCATTTGGACTTTGAAGTTAGAGTTCTGGTCCTGCGGCCTACTGCACATTTCTGTTTGCTGGAACTGAAGACTTATGCTTCTAGACTCCATGAACTTCCTTTTTAGAGGCCTCCAGCATATACTTGAGGAATCTCTGGACACTCATACCTGTGAGTCATGGGTATTGGCAGACACCAGGAGGACACTCATCCTTGACTCACTTCTCCTGAATAGAGCAGGTGCACACTTGATGGAGTATTCCCTCCAAGACTGTAAAACATTAGACTTTGTCTGTATTTAAGTGTGTGTGTGTGTGTGTGTGTGTGTGTGTGTGTGGATTTAGAGTCCAGGAATGACAGGTGGTTTGGTCACAGCTGTTAGGCAGCAGGCAGTAGTTATGGCCATTGTTTCCCCAGGTTTTTTCTTTTAATTTTTACATTGACCAGTTTATTATAAAAGATATTACAGGAGTTGGGACCAGCAGTCAGTGTAATGGCTATGTTGCTGGACTCCCATGTAGTCCACTGTGGTTCGAGTCCCAGACCCGGCAGCTTAAACTCATGCCGGGCACGTGTGCATGCATGCCTGAGACTCCGAGAGGAGAATGGAGGAGAAGAGATTGCGGCGTGGCCATCCTCCCTGGGGGGTGATTTCTCTCCTTCTGTCTCTATGTCTCTCTCTGTCTTTCTGGCAAGCACAAGTGCCCTATAGC
>NW_006159858.1:3310616-3313896 GCF_000334495.1 Tupaia belangeri chinensis
AAAAAAAAAAAAAAAAAAAGATATTACAGTGGTCAGCAGGTGGCATACTGGTTAAGGCGCTAGACTCCCATATGATTAACCACAGTTTGAGTCTCGGACCCCGCAGCTTGAAACTCCTACCAGGTGCACGTGCTTGCATACCTAAAGTCCAAGAAGAAAATGGAGAAGAAAGGACGTGACACGACCATCCCCCCCCGGGGGCTGATTTCTCACCTTCTCTCTCTCCATCTCTCTCTGTCTCTCTGGTGAGTGCACATACTCTATAGCAAAACTCTCTAAAAAAATTACAAAGGACACAAAGATGAAGCAATGGATAGGAGGGTGGGGTATGGCAGGGCATGGGGTGGGGGTGCAGAGTGTCCATGCCCTCTCTGGGTGCACCATCCTCCCAGCATCTCCATGTGTTCAGCCACCTGGAAGCTCCCGTTCAGACAGTTACTTAAAAAATGGGCAGATGGAGTAAAACACTCTAACTGACCTGTGCTTCAGGACCCAGCAATGGTGATGGGCAGGTCTTTATAGATTGTGCCTGGTTTTACTTAACCTATTCATACAGAGCTGTAAGGAATTCCTTCTTTTTCTTTGTTTTCTTTTTTCTCTCTCTTTCATTCTTTCATAAAAGTTTAGCTACTGCCAGACAAAACGAGGGACGTGAAAACATTTGATAAAGTATTATAAACATGTTACAGTTTTTTAATTCAGACACTGCTGGTGTTTATTATCGCTCGAGCTTTCTAATAGTAAAACACTCTAACTGGCCTGTGCTTCAGGACCCAGCGATGGTGATGGGCAGGTCTGAAATGACAGGGATGACCTCTAGCAATACTCTCTACTCCATCCTTACTCAGGAAATGTTAAAAACACCTAAGCAGCTGCATTGCAGTTACTGACCAATCAGAACAACACTGGCTGGTGTAACACAACGGCGAATGTTGCTGCAGAGCGGCCTTACCTACTGAGCTAGTCTCCACTCAGACAAACCACATTAGAAGTTAACTTCATTTTATAGCTAATTTTTAGGCCATATGTGATTCACATAATTTCCCAGGTCAGAAACTTTCTGAATGATCCAGTCAAGTTATTCTTAACCCGGAAGTTTTATGCCTTTTGATGTTTGAGGATTTATTCTCAGGGTCTATTAATTCTCTACTTTGTTTATAATGGCTTTGATTCTTTTTGGTGATAATCTTGAAAAAATTATTAGACATCCATCCTGGGTCTTTTGGGTAACTGCTTGATTTTTCTCTTCTCTCATGTATTTTTTTTTTTTTTGAGAGGTTTTTGCTATAGGGCGCGTGCGCTCACCAGACAGACAGAGAGAGCCAGAGAGACAGAAAGCGAGAAATCACCCCCCAGGGGGGATGGTCACGCTGCTATCCCTTCTCCTCCATTCTCCTCTCGGGATCTTGGGCACACACACACACGCGCCCGGCGTGAGTTTTAAGCCACCGGGTCTGGGACGCAAACCGCGGTCAACTACGTGGGAGTCCAGTGACATAGCCATTATGCTAACTGCTGGTTCCCTCTGCTCTCATGCATTTCTGTGCCTTCATTCTGCGGCCCACAGAACGTGATGAACTTGGCCTTAAACTTTTTAATGTAGCTGCGATGGATGTAGTGGCTAGATGGCCTCAGGATTTTTGTCAGCTGCCAGTGCTTAAGCTTGTGAAGGAAGCTTGCTCCAATCCGTCCTAATCCACTGCGAAGTCCTACTCCATCTTCCCACTCTTCTGCTTAACTCTTCTAGTGGAGGCACTCATATCAAATGGGGTCATGGATTTGTGAGCTTGGAAGGACCGTAGTGGCCCTGCAGCCCAGCCCGCAGAGTGGCAAGTGACTTCCTGAAGTTTCACCACCATTAGAGGAGGATTTGCAATCCTGAGAATCCCCGGTTGTGTTCTGTGCCTCCAAGTCACCCGCTTACTCTTTCAGACAACTTTCATTGTTCTTTTCTGGGTTGACTGGAATCTGCGGTCTGGAGCCTATTTAAAACCAATTGACCTCTGGGGCAAGCAGATGGCATAGCAGTTATGTGGATGGATTCCCACATGGCTAATTATGGTTTGAGTCCTGGACCCCATGGCTTAAAACCCATGTCGGTTACGTGTACAGTGCATGCCAAGTTCCCAGGAGGAGGAGAATGGAGGAGAAGGGGTTGCACCATGGCTGTCCCTGCTGGGGGGTGGGGGGGGGAATTTCTCACTTTCTCTCTCACTGTCTCTGTCCCCCACCCCCCACCTCACCTCCCCATGAGCACACAGGCCTTAAGGCAAAAAACCTTCTACCAAAACAACCACTATCACCAAAAAACAAAATAAGCATTTGATCTCATCTAAACTCTGGAACTATACAGGTAACTGCCCTCTGGTGAGGAATATATTGTATGTGACAAATCATTCGGCCTTTTTTCTGATCAGATATGGGCTTTGTTGAAAGTCTGCCATTTTTGCTTATGGGTGTGTTCAGAATGTAACAACACATTCATATCCTTGAACAGGAACTCAGTTTTTGAATTTAGTTTTTAAAAAACAGACCCCTTACGAAATTTGTTTTCAAAATGAAGCCTTTTAAAAAAGTATTAGAAAGCGGGGCTGGCAGGTGGTGTGGTGGTTAAAGGCGCTGGACTCCCACATGACTGAGCACTGTTTGGGTCCCAGACCTGCTGGGCTGCTTTCTCACTTTCCCTCTCTCACTCTCTCTCTGTCTCTCTCTGATCAAACTGGAAAATAATAATAGTAATAAATAAAGTTAAATAAAAATAATGTAAAAAAGTATTAGAAGGAAATGCTCTGCTTAAATAATGGCTCATTTGGCCATGTGAATAACCAATTTTCTAACATGATTTTTACACATTCTGAATTTTTATAATTTTTTAATTAAAAGATTTAAATTGTATTCCTTTTACTTTTTTTTTTAATTGCTAGAAAGTGTGTATACTTGCCAGAGATGGAGAGAGATGAATTGCTCCCCAGTGGGGTGTGGTTGTGCCCGCGTCCCTCCTCCTCCATTTCTTCATCCTGTCGGGATCTGGGGCACACATACACATGTGCCTGCCATCAGGGCTGGGATCTGAACTGTGGCTGGACATTTGGGATCCGGCTCTCTTAACCACTAGGGTCAGGGGCCCTAATTTTTACTTTTGAAATGTAATTTTGAATCAGTAATGTTTTTGCATTGTTCGAAGATATGAAAATAGCAATTATACCCACCAGATTCCTAGACCTTCCTACGTCCTCATCTCATAGGTAATTTCAGGGTTTCTTAAAGCAAATACAGCCAC
>NW_006159858.1:3313925-3320525 GCF_000334495.1 Tupaia belangeri chinensis
TATATATATATATATATTTAAAAATAGGTAGTTCTTGAAAGAAAGCACATATCTTTCATTTGGTTTTATTTTGAATGATTCTGTAAGATGCTTGGAAAACACTGGTGTATTTCTAGTATGAGAATTTTATGAACTTTGTGGGGTAGGCACTTGTAAATAGTAGAAACTTGACTTACTAATAAAATGGACTTTATTTTAAAAATAAAGAAGATATTTTTCCTTTTTATCTTTGAGTAATAGGCTTTATTTAATCTAATACCCCCTTTTCCTGGCGACATAAGTAATATATGCTCATTGGGGAGTATTTGAAAAATAGAAGAACACATAAAAAGGAAGAGTATATTCACTTATAATTTCATTTTGGGATGCATATTCCCATTTTTTCCCCTCTGCATTTGTCCCTGATCTTTCCCACCTCCTTTAAATGAGCTTATTTTCTACTTCCCCTCTAATCACACAGCCAGGAGACATTGTCATTACTAATATCTCTACTTGCACCAAGTCTCAATTTCAAACATACTTTTTCCTGAAATCCCCCTCCAGTCATTCCATTTCACTTCCCCTAGAACCATTCCTCCACAGTCCTCAGCTACCAGAGCCTCAGTTAGTTGATTGACCTGATCTGCCATCTCTCACTTCCTTTTTACCCAGCTTAAGTCTATATGTCCTTATTAAACTTACTCTGGCACTTACTACAAACACCCTGCCTTTCCCTCAGTTCCCATAAGGTGGCAGAATTCTGAATCTGCTGAATACCACATATCCTTTGTCCTAGTCTATTTTGTGCTGCAACGGCAGAATACCTGAGACCAGGTAATTTATAATTTGCAAAGGAGATTTATTTCCTACAGTTCTAGAGGTTGGGAAGTCCAAGATCAAGAGGCTCACATCTGGCAAGGACCTTCTTACTGCATCATCCCATGGTTGGAGGGCAAAGAGAAGGCAAGAGAGAGCAAGGATTGAACTTGCAGTCTCATGCCTTTTTATAATAAGCATTAATGCAGGACCAGGAGATGGTGTAATGGTTATGTCACTGGACTACCACATGGCTGACTGTGGTTTGAGTCCTGGACCCAGTGGCTTTAAACTCAAATCGAGTGTGTGTGAGTGTGTATTTGCATGCCCATCTGAGAGGAGAATGGAGAAGGGATTGTGGTGTGGCCATTCCCCTAGGGGGTGATCCCTTGCTTTCTGTTTCTCCATCTTTCTCTGTCTCTCTGGCAAGAACATGGGCCCTATAGCAAAAATCTCTCTCAAAAAAAAAAAAAAAAAGAAAGAAAATAAAAAATTAGCATTAACTCATTTATGAGGATGGAGTGCTCATGATCTAAACACCTTTCAGTAGGTGCCAGCTCCCAACACTGCTACATTAGAGATTAAGTTTCCAACACATGGTTTTGGAGGGACACATTCAAACTGTAGGATCTGCTTACTCTAAGTTTGTATTCGAATCCCTGGGTGTGGCTGGTGTGAAAACATACAGCATTGCAGATTAGTCTTGCATAAAATCAATGACTGTAAACCTCGAATAGCTTTCAGTGGTTCCAGTAGTCCTGTGACCTCCCCCTAGGTATGTCACCTTTCTGCTCTCTTGGTTTCACACCTCTTTCATCTCAGACTCTCAGTTTGCTCTCAGATATTTTGCTATAGGGTGAGTGTGCTTGCCAGAAGAGACAGCAAGAAAGGGAAAGTGAGAAATCACCCCCCCAGGGAGATGACCATTCTTCAATCCCTTTTCTTCCATTCTCCTCTTGGGATTTTGGGCATCCCCACACATGCACCCCACTTGTTTTTCAGACCATTGGGTCGAGGACTTGAACTTTGGAGTTGGCCTTGTGGGATCTAGCACCTTAACCACTATACCACATGTTGGCTCCTCCTTCTCCTCACTTTCATCTCCTGGTCTCACTCATCTCACTGAGGGATGTGATCAGCGTGGTGTCCATGTTCCATCAGCAAGCCTACTGACTAGCTTGCGTGTTGGTCTTTATTTGCTGTCCTCTCTCCAGTAGTGTGTGTGGGTGCTGTCTGTCCTGCTCAGGAGCCAGCCCGCCACTTGTGCAGGACCCTCCTATGCAGTGTACTTGGGCATCCCTCCCACTGCCCATTCTCTCTCCTGCTCCACCAACACTCCCCTACCAGATTTTTCCCCTTGGCACTCAGACCTTACTGTATCTTCTTTCTTAAAAAAAGAACAACGCAGAGGTCCCCAAATGCTCATCTTCTGCCAGGTGCTCAGAAGCAGACCCTGAGAGGAGGTTCCCGGTCCGGTGATTTGCTTGGGACAGGAAAGGGAGAAACCAGGCCAGGAGGAGGCTGTGTATGATCTCTCAGCCTGGCCCTGCTAGTGCACTCAGGAGTGGAAATCATGTCCCAGAGTTCCATTCAGCTGGAGGGAAGGAAACTATTTTTGCAAGTGCCATCTCCCCTCCCTCCTTGGCTAAGGGCTACCCCACTGGGAGGACTTTCTAGGTACCTTCTAGTACATGTACACGTAGCTATATCTATAATCTTCTACAAACCTGTACAAAATTAAACAATTCAGTTAGATGGGCAAAAACTATAAACCAATTGGAGCTGGCAGGTGGTGTGGTGGTTAAGGTGCTGGGCTCCCACGTGGCTGACTGCAGTTCAAGTCCCAGACCTGGCAGCTTGCTTTCTCGCTTTCTCTCTCTGTTTCTCTCTGGTCAAATTTTAAAAAATAATAACAGTAAATAAAAATTAAATAAAATAATTCTTTTAAAAGCCACTAAAAGTCAGTCATGAAAAGGACCTATGGATGAGTGATAAACTTATGAAAACATGTGCTCATTTTGCAATTAGATAACTGCAAAAATGAAACCACAATGAGATACTATTGTATATTCATTGTATTGACGACATTTAAAAATCTGTCAGCACCAAGTATGGGCAAGGATATGGAGCGAAGGGAACTTCACGACGCTGCTTGGAGGGAGAAATGTAAGTTAACATGATTGCTTCAGAGTACAAATTACAGCTGTTGGAGATTCATGCCAGTGTGATCTAGCAATTCCAATTTTGAATCCGTGCTCCAAAAAAAAAATCTTGCACATGCACCAGGAGACATGGAAACGGTTTTGAACCAGCATTGTTATAAGGAAGCAACCTAAACAATCACAGTACCCACCAATGAAAGTTTAAAAAGTTTAAATAAATTATATAAAGAAATACTACCAAATTATGAAACAAATTGAACCAGAATCACGAAGTTGATCCCTATGAAACTGCCATTCTTCTAGGTCAGAAACAACCAAATGTGGCAATCTCATATGGGTCGAATATAGGAATCAGAAACTTAATGCTGAGCAAATAGAAGAAAACATAGACTATGATGCAACTTATACAATGTAAAAAGCACACACAAGGAAGGGGCTGGCAGGTGGCATGGTGATTAAGGCATTGGACTCCCACATGGCTGACTGCCGTTCAAGTCCCTGGCCTGGCAGTTTTCTTTCTCACTTTCCCATTCTCTCTGTCTCTGTCTGGTCAAATTAAATAATAATAAATATAATTAATAAATGATTAGAATACACCCCCCACACACGTATAAGAGTCCTATATGTTGTTTACGAATTTGTATGTACAGTGTACAATTATAAGACACATAGGGATGATGATGAGGGAGTTTAGAATAGTGGCTGCCTGGGATGGCCCTGGGGTATGGGGGAGAGAGAGGAGACTGTGTGGAAGAATTATGGGTGCTTCAAATGCATCAGTTGTGTTCTTCTCTTCAACCGAGTGCCGGATGTGTGGAGTACTCTCTTCTTCAATCTTTTTGCATGTACGTGCTGATTAATGCCGTCTGGCCACCAGACTAGATGATTTATTGGCTTGTTGCGGTGTTGAGTACTTGGCCAGGTAGGGTGTTCAGGGTAGTTTTTGACCTCATACTTAGGGTAGAGTACATTTCTCCAACTCAATGCCTGTGTGTGGTTTTGGTGATGGTTTTCTCTGGTGGTAATATAGTGTTGCCAAGGCAAGGATGAAGAGTGTTGCCTCATTTTTTATTGCCCTGAGCCATACCTATTGCAAAACAATCATCCAGATAGCTGGTCTGGAACGGGAAATGAGCTGCAGACAGGAAACTCCCTGTGATACCTCTGCAGGTCCCACACCTACTTCTAATGCACCAGGGGAAGTCAAGTCTGTAAGTTCAGACTTGACCTCTCTCTTCTGCAATGCCCCCCCTCCCCAATCCTATGGGTAGAATGTGCAATAAGAAGCCTGGCACTATATCCAATCAGTCTGTTTCATTATTTGAAAACTGAGAAAAGATCCTTAGACACTTCAAGATTCTTCTGCTACAGCTGGGAGAGGATTGCAGAAAAATAATCCTTACCTCCTACCCATGCCTTTCTGAACCCCCAATCTGGCTACATTAGAAGAGGCTTGGGGCTTGAGGCTTCTTGTTGTTGTGAAATTAGCAACTCCAACCCTTGGGTCTAGCCATCTGCCACTGCTCAAAGTTATGACTCTGTCAGAGTGACAGAGAGGTGTTACTGTTCCCTTTTTATGGACCAGAAAATCAAGGCTCAGAGAAGCTAATTCAACAAGAAATTAAACACTGCTAGAAAGTGGAAAAACCAGATTTGGGTCCATGTGGCTGGCCTCAAAGTCCAAGTTCTTCCTTCCCGTCTATCTCACGCTGCTCTTTTGTAAATATTTGCGAGGGACGGAGGGTGAGTCCTCACAGGGTAATGTGCACCCAGCCTAGTCCTAGAGACAAGAGCCGTGGCTTCTCCATTTCAAGTTACCACCCTGAAACGCCAAGGACAATTTTATCAGCAGTTCCAGGCCTGTGAGAAATGGGCTTGGCTTGGGGTGACGATTGTGATCAAACATAAAAATAGACAGTTGTATTACTGACAAGAAATGTGAGTCATTCAGCCAGTAATCAGAAACAGCTGTCAGAACCAGAGTGAAGTCATCCAGCCTCCCCTGACCCCTGCCACTCGGTCCTCGGGTCTGGGGTTCCTGCATGTGGCAGATCCACTCAGGCTGCCCTTTTCTTGCTCTTTGTGTAGGAGGTTACAGTTTCTGGGAAGGACAGTGAAAGCAATCTTGGGGCAGGAAGAGGACACATGTGGGGCTGGCCAACAGCTTCTCAGCTCACCAACACCGCCCTCGCACGGCCCCCTCTGCTCCATGCCTCCATCCTCCTCCACCTTGTGCACAGGCTGGGGAGTGCTTCCCAGCCCTTTCTGTTCACCCACCAGCTGTGTTGTTATGTACAACGCCCATACAAGACAGAAACCTGGCCCTTCAGGGCACCACCTTCCTGGGCAGAACCGCGGAGCTGAGACTTCTGACCTTGACACCCTTCTACCCCCTTACCATCCAGACCTTCATACCCGCGTGTGTCCAGGGCTTGCATTTCATTGTAAATCTACTTTTTTTTTTTTTTTTAATTGTAAGAGAGAGGGAAGGAATGCACCCTTCAAGTAGTTGTGGTCACACCATCATCTCTTTCCTCCATTTCTCCATCCCGTCAAGATTTTAGGAATGTGCACACATGTGCCCCACATGTTCCTCAGGTCCCTGAGGCTTCAAACTGGTTGGTCATGTGGGATCTGGCTCCCCATGATCAGCACTTAACTGCCATTGCACTATGGCTCCAGTCCTGTAAACATACTTTTAAAATTCTCCTTTTCATTATTTGGAAATGGTTGAACCATTCAAACAGTACAAAAAGGTACACAAGAAAAAAGTAAATTTCACACTGTCTTTCAAAACAGCAGTTCCTCCCACAGAAGGAACTAAAGGAAAGTGTTGTCAGTGTTCTAAATATCCTTTCAAATTTATTTTATTTTTTAAATTTGCTAAAGAGTATGTGCACTCTCTGGTGACAGTCACAGGGAGAGAGAAAGTGAGAAGGCACTTCCAAAGGGGATGGCTACTCTACAATCCCTTCTCCTGCATTCTCCTTTTAGGGTTTTGGGCACGCATGCACACATAACTGCTGCATTTTTCAATCTGCTGGGTCTGGGACTCAAACTGTGTAGGCAGCTGTGTGGGATTCAGTCGCCTTAATCTCCATGCTATTGTCTGGCCTGATAACCAGCATGTGTGTATATGTGTCCTTTCTCCATCCCCCCCCCCATAAATGCTAACAGACTGTTCTGCACCTTGGTTATGTCATTTAACTTATCTTGGGAACTGTTACAGATCAGGGCGCGCAGATTTCTTCAAACTTCCGTGACTGCTAGAGCTCTATTGTATGTATGAATCATCCGTGACCTAACCAGTCTCCTACTGATGGGAATTAGGGATTGCAAACTTCCTAAGGGCAGAAATGATTTCTTCCCTATCTTTGTTTTCTCCATTCCTGCCTAACACGGTGCTTTGTACAGAAGATGAACCAGATTGTTTAGTATGTAAAATACAAATACATACCCCAAACATATCCATTCATGAACTGGGCGAGCTCTTTTATTTATTCTGAATTCTGAATACCTGCTACTTTGCTTTACTAAAAATGTGCTAGTGCTCAGGGGTTGACAGGTGGCATGGTGATTAAGGGTGCTTGACTCCCACATGGCCTACTGTGGTTCAAGTCCTGGACCTGGTGACTTGCTTTCT
>NW_006159858.1:3320671-3329545 GCF_000334495.1 Tupaia belangeri chinensis
ACACACACACACACACACATATATTATATATATATGCTAGTTCTCATCCGGCTTCCTATCAGCCACACTACCAGCCCATGAGGACTAAGCTCGGCCATTTGCCAGGAACGTGGGAAACTTATGGTGGCAAGAAATATCCCTTCCCTTTAAGAAATTATAATCTGGTTGGAGAGAGAAGGCAGGTACTTTTTGGCAAAGGTGATATAACAAAATAATTAAGAAAGAATGAATTGTTTTTTAAAAGGTGTTAGGACAATTGTTCTTCACTTGCAAGTAAGTAAGGTTAGAGGCCTTCCTCAGGCCATGTTCACATATGCAAAAATTCCACGTGGCTTAAATACATAAATGTTTAAAACAAAACTAGAAAGATGTTAAAATAAAATAAAGCATGAGAAAGCATCTCCCTAAGAAAGATATAAAAGTCAGAAGTCATCATGGAAAAGGTTGATAAATCTGACCACATAAAATGTGAACGTTCTGTATAAGCTAAGACGCAAAGAATGCATTAAAAGAGATACAGTGAAGTCTGGGAAGATGAAAACATTTCAGAGATAGATATTGGTGGTTGTCGTATATCATGTTAATGTACCTAATGCCCCTGAACTGTGTACTTAACGATGGTCAAAAAGGTAAATTTTAGCTTATGTATATTTTACCACAATAAAAGACATACAATGCATTATGAGAAAATAGTTGCTATTTAAGTAACTAAGGGTGAAGGCCACTAAGAAAATAAAATAAAATTTGTAAAACTAAACATATGTTTAGGAATGAACCATCAAAGAGTTTCTAAGAATCAGAAGAAAAAAAAAAAAGAGAGAGAGAGAGAGAGGCAGGTCAAGCTATGATAATACATTCTGGAGTCTTTGGCAAGCTAAGGGCACATGGGGGGGCAGGGGGCGGGGAGGACTGAGTTTGCTTCCTGGCTGACCCCAAAAAGCTGGGCCAGTGGTGTGCACCTGTATTCCCAGCTACTCAGGAGGCTGAGGCAGAAGCACTGGAATAGAAAGACTCTGAAAACACAACAAAATAAAACAAAACAACCAAAAAAATCATCATCATCATCATCATCATCATCATCATAAAACAAGAACAAAAACCCATATGCACAAATGAACACACACAGAGACATACAGAAAAAAAAAGAAAAGAAAAATGTGACAAACAGTTCAACTGAATAAATGATGTGAACATGTTTCACAAAGAAATGGACAATGAAGTTACAAAAAAAAGTTCAATCTTCTTGTAATTGCACAAAACAAACAAAAACAATGAGCTACTGCTCCTAAAATTAGTACAAAAGAAAAATACTGTGAAGGTATAGGGCAATAGGTACTTTTATGTAGTATTGTTGAAAATATAATTTGGTACAGCCTTTTAGGAAAAGTAATTTTACAATATCTTTCAAAGATTTAATTGCATGAACCTATGACAGAGTAAATCTTTCCTCTCCTAAGAATTTTCCCTTCAGAAATAGTCATGTGGACAAAAACTTAAGTTCCCCACTGCACAGTGTATAATAGCCCCCAGACTGGAAGCTACTCAGATTTCCTTATGTTAATGGTTACGTAATTTTTATGAGCTACGTGATGATACACTAGGCTTGAATTAGGAGACTAAATTAGAACTACATATACCTCAGGATCTATTACAGTTAGAGATGAGATCCACATCAATAACTTGGAAGGTAAGTTTTATTAGGGAAGAAGTATTAGCTAGTAAAAGATTAACTACTAAAGGTACAAGAAAGAGCACCCTACAGGATACAGGGGCAACAGGTGTCATGAACAGCTTCGACCTCCAGGGTGAGGGAGAGAAGGCAGGTACTTTTTGGCAAAGGTGATATAACAAAATAATTAAGAAAGAATGAATTGTTTTTTAAAAGGTGTTAGGACAATTGTTCTTCACTTGCAAGTAAGTAAGGTTAGAGGCCTTCCTCAGGCCATGTTCACATATGCAAAAATTCCACGTGGCTTAAATACATAAATGTTTAAAACAAAACTAGAAAGATGTTAAAATAAAATAAAGCATGAGAAAGCATCTCCCTCCCTAAGAAAGATATAAAAGTCAGAAGACATCATGGAAAAGGTTGATAAATCTGACCACATAAAATGTGAACGTTCTGTATAAGCTAAGACGCAAAGAATGCATTAAAAGAGATACAGTGAAGTCTGGGAAGATGAAAACATTTCAGAGATAGATATTGGTGGTTGTCGTATATCATGTTAATGTACCTAATGCCCCTGAACTGTGTACTTAACGATGGTCAAAAAGGTAAATTTTAGCTTATGTATATTTTACCACAATAAAAGACATACAATGCATTATGAGAAAATAGTTGCTATTTAAGTAACTAAGGGTGAAGGCCACTAAGAAAATAAAATAAAATTTGTAAAACTAAACATATGTTTAGGAATGAACCATCAAAGAGTTTCTAAGAATCAGAAGAAAAAAAAAAAAGAGAGAGAGAGAGAGAGGCAGGTCAAGCTATGATAATACATTCTGGAGTCTTTGGCAAGCTAAGGGCACATGGGGGGGCAGGGGGCGGGGAGGACTGAGTTTGCTTCCTGGCTGACCCCAAAAAGCTGGGCCAGTGGTGTGCACCTGTATTCCCAGCTACTCAGGAGGCTGAGGCAGAAGCACTGGAATAGAAAGACTCTGAAAACACAACAAAATAAAACAAAACAACCAAAAAAATCATCATCATCATCATCATCATCATCATCATAAACTAAGAACAAAAACCCATATGCACAAATGAACACACACAGAGACATACAGAAAAAAAAAGAAAAGAAAAATGTGACAAACAGTTCAACTGAATAAATGATGTGAACATGTTTCACAAAGAAATGGACAATGAAGTTACAAAAAAAAGTTCAATCTTCTTGTAATTGCACAAAACAAACAAAAACAATGAGCTACTGCTCCTAAAATTAGTACAAAAGAAAAATACTGTGAAGGTATAGGGCAATAGGTACTTTTATGTAGTATTGTTGAAAATATAATTTGGTACAGCCTTTTAGGAAAAGTAATTTTACAATATCTTTCAAAGATTTAATTGCATGAACCTATGACAGAGTAAATCTTTCCTCTCCTAAGAATTTTCCCTTCAGAAATAGTCATGTGGACAAAAACTTAAGTTCCCCACTGCACAGTGTATAATAGCCCCCAGACTGGAAGCTACTCAGATTTCCTTATGTTAATGGTTACGTAATTTTTATGAGCTACGTGATGATACACTAGGCTTGAATTAGGAGACTAAATTAGAACTACATATACCTCAGGATCTATTACAGTTAGAGATGAGATCCACATCAATAACTTGGAAGGTAAGTTTTATTAGGGAAGAAGTATTAGCTAGTAAAAGATTAACTACTAAAGGTACAAGAAAGAGCACCCTACAGGATACAGGGGCAACAGGTGTCATGAACAGCTTCGACCTCCAGGGTGAGGGAGTGTACCCCAACAAGGAACAGACTGGGAGGACTTCCCACCCCACCAAGGCTGGAAGTCAGACTGGTTGAACATGCGGCTTTGACCCACTGACAAGTACATGGGGTACCATGGCCAGAGCCTGTCTGCAGTTGGCAAGGAGGGGTGGACGTGGCAACTAGTGAACAGGAAGCTGCCCACGGGAGCGTTGTCCAAATCCTGAGGGCAAGAGCGCCATGGGTTGTTCTCGAAGTGGTCAGCAGCCATCCCACAGAGGAAAAAGCAACAGAACCCGGAAGATAAATCCCTTTCTCACCTGGGCCGTGCATTGTTCCTCTAGTGCTCTCTACCAACAGAGTCTAAAATTGTGCCCCCTGGCAAAAGAGTTGGTTTTGTTGTTGTTTTAAGAGAGATTTTTGCTTTAGTGCGCACTCGCAGGAGAAACAGAAAGCGAGAAATCACTCTCCCAGGGGGGATGGCCACTCCGCAATCTCCTCTCCTTGGGATTTTGGGCACACATGCACATGTGCTCGGTGTGAGGTTCAAGCTGCTGGGTCCTGGACTCCACCTGCAGCTGGCCATGTAGAAGTCCAATGACATAAGCATTATGCCACCTGCTGGTCCCCAAAGGGGATCTTTGCATAGTGTGTAGGTACAATCACCAAGGAAGGCAGATAAGACTGGGTTTGAAACTGAGCGGCATTCCAATGATCGATCCTGGTACAGTACACTGACCCCACTTTAGTAAGCAAGATGAAATGTGGGCATGCGTGTATATGCAGCATAACCACATTGGCTCATCCTGGTTACGTATTTGCTCTGCACGCCAGGAGCTGCTCCAAGTGTTCTGCATGTATCAGCTCATTTGAATCTCGTAATAACCATCAAATGCAGGTATTATTATTATTTCTACTCTGTAAATGAGACAACTGAGACACTGAGAGGTTAAGTAATTTTCCCAGGGTCACTCAGCTAGTAAGTGGCAGAGCAAGAATCACTACGGCTTTATAAATCTAGAAAAATGGTGAAAAAAACAAAATGTATACAGCTGTGGCTTCAAAGCGGCACTAAAAGGGTCATGGGAGAGGTTTCACTTTTTTTATTGGTACTTCAGATAAACAAATACAGTGACAAACTATTGCACTTTATTTTTGTATTAGAGAACTTGAAAATGAAGTTAAAAGTATGAGTTTATTTTGGTACAAAAAAAATCTGTGAATTATTTTTCTTTAAATCTACCAGAGAGCACATGCACTCACCACAAAGAGACAGAGACAGAGAAATTGAGAGGGAGAAAGGACGCCCCAATGGTGCATGGCCATGTCACAATCCCTTCTTCTCCACTTCTCCGTCCTGTTGGGGTTTGGGGATATGCACGCATGCTTGATTTTTTTTTTTTTTTTGAGAAGTTTTTGCTATAGGACACATGCGCTCACCAGAAGACAGAGACAGAGAGACAGAAAGTGAGAAATCACCTCTCAGGGGGGATAGCCATGCCACGATCCCTTCTCCTCCATTCTCTTCTTGGGATCTTGGGCACGCATGCATGTACCTGGCGTGAGTTTAAGCCACCGGGTCTGGGACTTGGGGTGGGGAGACCAAATTTAGCCAAATTCCTGGTATCTGTGCTGTGAGCTAATGCATTGTCTCCCTACAGTGTGGGACCCCACAACATGGAGGAATCACAGGGGATACTTTATAGACAATAACCTTTAAATAACAATGGGCCACATAGTGAAAACGTATTCTCCGCAGTTCTATGGAGAGTGGTATCCCACAAATTTTGATACATTTTTGTTTTTCTTCTTAGTCAGAGGGTGCATACACTTCGAGAGAGACACAGAGGGAGAGAGAGAGAGAGGAAAGTTAGAAAGCACCCTCCGCCCCCAGGGATGGTCATGCCACAATCCCTTCTCCATTTCTTCTTTTCTTCTTCTTTTTGGGATTTTGGGCACTCACGCACATATGCTCGGTGTGTTTCTCAAGCTGTCAAGTACAGGACTTGAAGCACACAGTATGCCACATGGGATCTAGCCTCCTCAACCGCCATTCATACACTGGCTGGTCTTGTTTTTTCCTTCGGTGCTGGGTTGCATTTGAGTTCACACGGTGCAGCAGCCCCTCATGGACCAAAGGCAGGGTGCACACGCACTCCCGGGCATCACCTGGCAGGAGAGAGTGGTGTCATTGACTGCTCCACCTACTGTGTGCTCCTGGTATGATGACAACACTCTGACAGGCCTGCTCAAAACCAGTCCCACTGGAGCCGACCTCATAGAGTCGTCAGCGCCACCAACCTCACGGGCCCGAGTGCCCTCTTGCCGCTTTGTGCCTCGGTCCAAAGCCCAGGTCCCAGGTCCAAGAAGAGCTGGAGGCTTGGGACACCCTTTATTGCCCTGATGACTCAGTGAACAAACAAAGGAGCACCGTGACTGTGAGGCTGGGAGAAGCCGTGGGGTGCGAGCCAAGGTGTTGGGATAGAGTCAGCCCCAAGGAACCGGGCTCCACCCTGCAGGTGTGACCAACTCAGCTCACAGGTCAGTGACAGGACAGCAGACTCAGGGGACAGGCAGCCAAGGCCAGAGCCCTGCCAGAACCCTGGCCAGCGGGTAGACCTTGCCAGTCCTCTGTGGTCAGCAATAAGGGAGTCCAGGCCCCGTGCAGCTTCCCTCCCCCAACCCAGGCTGTTGAGGACAGGAAGAGAGGGATGCTTTAGACTTCCTGTTCTCGGGACCTCTTTCCTCCCCCCTCCCAGAGGGTGCCCCACGTGGCAGACATTTCTCAGCCAGCAATGCCCTTAACTGTGCAGGCTGCAGGGCACCAGACCTCTGCAGCAGGATTTTCCCTGTGAGAGAGTGCAGCTATTAATCGAATTTACGTTTCAATTCCACTGCTTGACAAAGTTCTTTAAAAAATAACTTTTGGGGCAGTTTGAATGGCGGTGTGACAAAGGAGTAGTCGTGGCATCTCTCTGTGTGTCTGACTAGCCCTTTTTCTGCCTTGCTTGTGTGAGCTTCAGCAGAATTCGAAATGGCTGGCGGTCAGGCTGGGAAGGACTCAGGAAAGGCCAAGACAAAGGCGGTTCCCCGCTCACAGAGGGCTGGTTTGCAGTTCCCGGTGGGCTGTATTCATTCACACCTGAAATCCATGGATGTGTGGGCACGGCTGCTGCTGTGTACAGTGCTGCGATCCTGGAGTACCTCACTGCAGAGGTACTTGAACTGGCAGGAAATGCATCAAAAGACTTCAAGGTAAAGCGTATTACTCCTCGCCACTGGCAACTTGCTATTCGTGGAGACGAGGAATTGGACTCTCTCATCAATTGCTGGTGGTGGCGTTATTCCACACATCCACAAATCTCTGAGTGGGAAGGAAGGACAACAGAGGACTGTCTAAAGGATGCCTGGGTTCCTTACTATCTCAGGACTCTAAATACTCTAACAGCTGTCTGGTGTTGGTCATTCCAGTGGACTGTATCTCTGTGAAAAACACAATTTTGCCTTTGTGGAATTCTGTCTGAGCAAGTTGGAAGTTTAATTAGCTTTCCAACCAACCAAATGTCTGCATTCGAGTCTTAACCATATTTAAGTGTTACTGTGGCTTTAAAGAAGCTATTGATTCCGAAGTAGTGGGTTTTGATTGAGTTGACTGTTTTTAAAAAACTGTTCGGATTTTAATTGTGATGCAGAAGTTATAGTAACAAACATTTGGTTTTGTACAGACATCATATCCACTCTGATGGATAAGCTCAATAAAGGTCATATCCCCCCCAAAAAACCCCAAAACCAAAAACCAAAACAAAACTTTTGGTACCAGCACTGCTCGGAGCTCCCTGCACAGTGGCCCAGAGTTCAGCAAGGGCAGCCACGCCCTCTTGGTCGCGTGCTCAGTCCAAGTCACTGGGTTCACATGCTCACTCCAGGCGGCTGGGGTTACCTGGACTGAGTTACAGAACCAGGTAACTGTGCCTGAGGCGCGCAGCCCTGGGCACCTGAGACGGAACAGACACTCCCAACTGTGACATCAGGGCAGTTTTCAAGGAAGGAGGGGACGGGTGGGGGCAGCATCCCCTACCCCAAGGACAGGGAGACACCCTGGGGAACGGATACCGCCACCCCATTCCCCCCCACACACCGGAGGAGCTGGGATGCAGCAGCAGCAGGTTGATGGGGCCCTGGTTGTGGGTCTGGTTGGAACAAGTTTTTCAAAACAGTCACAATAATAATGCCTTGCTCTCTTCTACCCTTTAGGGAGGCTTGATGTCTGAATTTTTCAGTAAAATGCACAATACCCGTGGATCTGCCTCAGTTCCATTAGCAGGGAAAGTTCCCTGATGTGGCAACTGTTTGTCCTTGCAAACAGCACCCAAAGCCCATCTGCACCCAACGCCCTCCATGGGTAAACGTGCACCTTGAGGGGGCAGCAGATGGCGTAATGGCTATCTTGCTGGACTCCCATGAAGTCGACTGTGGTCCGAGCCCTGATCCGGTGGCTTAAACTCATGCTGGGCGCGTGTGCGTGTCCAAGATCCCAAGAGGAGAATGGACTAGAAGGGATTGCAGCGGGGCCATCCCCCCCGGGGCGGGGGGGGGGATGATTTCTTGCTTTATGTCTCTCTGGCGAGTGCACACACCCTATAGCAAAAACCTCTCCAAAAAAAAAAAAAAAAAAAACCCCAAGCATATCAGTAAAACAATTCATCCGCCAAACCTTTCTTACAAGGTTAACAACCACCGTCTTTGCTAAACCCAGTTACACTTGGAAGCCACCTAGCTAAGCAGGTGCTTAAATCCCACCTATTAACTTGGGTAACTGATTTCCTTTTTCACCCCCCTTTATTCTGGAGATTAAAGACAGTAGGTCTTTTAACCTTGAAGAGTCAGCAAAGGTCGGCTATGTTGTCAACATGGAAGTCAGGGACCGCATTCTTAGACACGCAGTCACTCTCCTGGTTACTCTTCACATCCCTAGTGTGGACACCTTGAGGGTGAGGACGGTCTTCAGGCCACAAGTGACACCCCGAGGATATCTGTGTCCAGGTGGTCTCCCACCATGACGGACTGCCGATGCCATACTCCTGGGACACACTGTTGAAGATGAAGCAGCTGGGCTTCCCACAGATATCAGCCTGGCGCAGGACCGCCAATCTGACAGCCAGTACCCGCGACGAAGTGACCGTTTTCGAGCGGTAGCGTTGTCCATGTTGGTGCCCATGAGCAAGCAGCCTGGCTGTTGCAGGTACCCCACAGCCTTGGTGCGCTTCGCGTAACCAAGGTGCGGATCCGATCCCACCACGGCGGCGCACGTCGGGCTTCCGTGGCGCGGCCATCGCGTCGCTGGAGCTGTCGCCTGCAGCACTTGGGCCCCACGCCCACGCAGGTGACACCCATGGCCTCCAGCTCCGCGGCCAGGGCTGGACTATCCAGCAGGTAGGCGTCG
>NW_006159858.1:3329606-3346337 GCF_000334495.1 Tupaia belangeri chinensis
TGCCTCCCCCCCCGCCCGCCTCTGCTGCTGCTGGTGACGGAGCCCAGGCGCTTGCCCCGGGCCCGCAGCGCCTGCACCGTCTCGGGCGCGCTGCAGCATCCCGCCGCCTCCTGCAGCAGCGTGCCACGTCGGCCACCAGAGCCTGAGCTGTGCCCTGGGCTCCCGCCGCCACCCCCCCCAGCCACCGACAGCCGCAACTCGGCCCTGTGTGTGAGTGTGTGTGCGTGTGTTTAATTCAGATCAAAATACTACCTAATTTCCTTTTGACTTCTGTTTTTGATTTTTGAATTGTTCAGAAGTATATTATTTATTTTCAAAATACTTCGGGACTTTCAAGACACTTTTTTTGTCTTTGTTGTCCAGGCCCACAACAAATTCCTGGGCCCGGAAGTCAGATATCTGATTCCCAGAGGGAAAATAATACCCTAGAAGCCCAGGTACAATATTTTATGTCTGGTCGCTACCAGAGCGAACGCCACGGTGTTTGGGATCAATGCCTTAAAAATTCCAGCAGAGGGCAGCAAGTCAAAATGAAAATGCTATTCGAAAACCTCTGATCCGGTGGGGCAGGTGAGAGAAGGAAGTAGCTCAGACTGCACAAAATTTAGGGTTATTCTTTAAAGGAGGCTGGGATCAAATTTAGGACAAAAGTTGACACGGAACTCTATACACATTATGATCCAAAAGGTTTTTTTTCCCCTTTTCAATTTGGCAGAGAGGTTGTGTGCTCCCCAGAAAGAGAGACAGAGATAGTGAGAAAGCACTCCCATGGAGCATGGTCACACCGTAATCCCCTCTCCGTTTTTCCCTCCTTTCAGGATTCTGGGCATGCAGGCACATGCACCAGGCGTGCTCCTCAGGCTGCTGGGTGTGGGACTGGAATCTTATAGTGGCCACCGGGATCCAGCCGCCCCAGTCACTAGGCCACGGGCTGACCAAATTCAGTATTATTTTTTACACACATATACACTCACATAAACATGATGCCTTTGGTTAAAGATAGTGCTGAATTTTATTTTTTCTGTTATGCTTTTTAGCATCTCAAGGTTATTGGGAGTTAGTTTATAATACTTTTACAAATCAAGAAAAAAAATTTCATGGTCAGAATTTCGAGTGAGATCTTTAAGGTTTAACCATCCATCATAGGTAGGAGAGGGCAGAAATCTGGATGGGGCTTCTTGTGTCGGACTGGACAGGAGCACCCCTTGCTGGAGGAGGCAAGGGGATGGGAAGGCAAAACCCAGGTGTGTGAGGGAGAACTTGTTAGATTAGGAGGCCAGAGAAGAAGTAGGTGCCCTTGCCAAAGATCCTCAGACCCAAATGGTACTTTTAAAAAAAAGTTAATAGAAGCTACTTTCAAAAATAAAAATGGGCATGTTTGGTTAATAAATGCAAGCAAATAAGAGAAGAATGAGGATGTTCATGACAAACTCTGAGTTTTAATTACTTGACAATATACAAGAATTTAGAGGGGAGAGATGAAACTGACGTCAGGCCCATGTGCATGCATCCCCAAAATTCTAAGAGGAGAACGAAGGAGAAGGGAATTGTGGCAAGGCCATCCCCCGGGGGCTGATTTCTAGCTTTCTGTCTCTCTGTCTCTCCTGAATGCATGTGCCCTATATCAAAAATCTCTCTCTCGTAAAAAAAAAGAAAAGAAAGAAAAACATTTATCAAAAAAGTAGTCTCCTATCTATGGGATCCTAACCCTTAGGGTTTAAATCTTTTGATTACTGTAAAACGGTACCAAGTGGATGAACTTATTAATTTCTAGCTGTTTTTCTTCTGGAATAGGCTAATTATCTTGAATTTTTCTAGTCCATTACAAGAATATTCAATTCCTGGGGACCAACAAGTGGCGTAATGGTTACATCACTGGACTTTCACATTGTCAACCACGGTTCAAGTTCCGAACCTGGCACCTAAAACTCAGGCTGGGTATGTGTGTATGTGTGCCCCAAATCCCAAGGAGAATGGAGAAGAAGGATTATGGTTTAGCCATTGCCCCGGGAGGTGATGTCTTGCTTTCTGTCTCTCTGTCTCTCTATATCTAGTGAGCTCATGTGCCCTATAGCAAAAATCTCTCTAAAAAAGAAAAAAAAATCAATTCCTTAAGCTTTGTGATCTATTCTTTGAAATACCTGGTAAAAAAGTAGTTTATTTTTCTGTACGATAAGGATGAATTTACCAGCACATACTCAATATTAATGATAACAAAAAGCAACATATTGATAGTGTATATATGTGTTCACTTTAATGATGACTTCACAAACTAGTAACTACTCTTAACTATGGAGACTATTCTGGATCAATGTGATCCAAGTGTAGTCAGTTGCAGGCTACACTCAACTCCTTAACATGACTTTTGGTAGCTGATGTTGATTAAAAATAAGAAGGTAAGTAAACAAAAACATGCTCATATATGATTACATTTTCAAGAAGCTACTCTTTGCAGAGGTAAACAGGAGAGACTTTCCGGAAACTGTTGAGGGGGATTGGGAAGTTTAGTGGTATGGCTTTGGTAAGTGCCCAAGTGAGCTGTAGGAAGGCATCTGTAAGAGTTCTGGGACCCAGTAGGTGGCATAGTGGTTAAGGCACTGGACACCCACATGGTTGACTGCAGTTCGAGTCCCAGATCCAGTGGCTTGAAACTCATGCTGGGCACGTGTGTGTGTGTGTGCCCAAAATCCCAAGAGGAGAATGGAGAAGAGATTGTGGCATGGCCGTCCCTCCTGAGGGGTGATTTCTTACTTTTTGTCTCTTTGTCTCTGTCTCTCTGGCAAGCTCAAGTGCCCTACAGCAAAAATCTCTCTCTCTCAAAAAAAGAGTAGATCCTTTAGCATGAAAATATAATTCTCTCTAAGAGGTGGGTGTTTTTTCAATCTAAATTCTGAGGCTCCTAGTAGTTGAGGGCTAGAAACGAGATCCAATGAAAAGAGCCACTTCACAAAGCTTAAGAAAGGTGATAGACTCTGCTGTTAGGTTCATGATGCTAAATGATCCAAAAACCTTTGGTGGTGTGATATGGATAAAAAAAAGGAATACATAAACCACATAGAACTACTAAAAGCAAGAAAAATACCTTTTCATTTAAAAAAGTATTTAGAGCACATAAAACAAGGCAACATTTATTCTTTTTTCTCATCTTGTGTGGGGTCTGCCGGCGGCTCCTCCCCTGTGGCTGTTGCTCTCCCAGCCGGTGTTACTATCACGGGCTCCCTCGGCTGCCAGGCTGTCCACTGCCTCCTGCCCTCTCTCCTTGTCCGTAGGAGTAGATGTGCCTTCTTCCCCATTCTGTTGGCTCTCTGTTGTCGCTCCAAGGTGTGTCCCCTGTCTCCTTCGGAAGGCTTTCATCGTCTTTTCCGCGGCTTTGCTCATGCTTGCTCTCCCACGGGATGGATCCTGTCCTGACCGCGCTTGGCTCGCTCTGCCGCCTTCTTCATTTCCTCCTGCCTTTTGTGGGCCTGTTCCTCTGCCTGTGCAATCTCAGCTGCCATTTTCTCCATATCCACTTCTACCTGCAGACTGCACAACCTTTTAGTTCATCGTTAAATGAATCTGTGCTTTCCAGGAATTTCTTCTTTTCCTGTGGTGTTCTTCTACTTGAAGGAGTGCGGCTTCTAGTGTTTGCCGATGAACCGTTAAGGCCTGGACCTGTGGTTGGAAGACCTGCATTCTAGCTGTTGTGATGACTGACCGGATGTCAGTCGTCAGGAGGTGGTGGTTCGTCTGGAAGTGGGTGGTGGCTGTGTGCCTCATGGAAAACAGGCCCAGCTACAGTGGCACAGGTGGCAGGATGCCACTCTGTGATGGCTGAGGCTGCGTGGGAGGCCAGGGGTTAGTTTCTGGCCCAACCTGAATAGGCTAGTCATGGTGGTGCATGCCTGTGATCCTAGCTCCCTAAGCGGATCGGGCAGGAAAGAATGTGGCAGGGAGAGAGCCTGTCAGAAATCTCTTTCTCTCCCTCTCCCACGCACTCTCATTAGGAAGAAAGAGGGCTGTGGCGAGGTGGTGGTTAAGGCGCTAGAATTGTAATCATGTGATTCTTCAGCATGCCGGATACTCATGTAAGGTTCTCTTTTCTCTATGTGAGACTGTTTCTGTCAATTTTCTTTCTCTAAAGCAACTTCTGCATGACTCTGCATTTATGTAAGCAAGGTAGGTGGGGGAATTGTGATAGGCCTTCATAGATTCATTGTACTCTATCTTTTCTGCTTCCTACGTGTTTAAACATTGTTGTTTCACTTCATCAGCGAGATCTCGTCACATGCCACCAATAATTTTGTCAATCTCCCATACTTTCAGGTCAGGGTGGGAGGCCTTTACTTGGTCCCAGACCTTCCTGATGTACCTCAAGGAGGGCATCAGTGGCTTATCTGGTGGCTGTGAGGGTTTGGGACTCGTGATACCAGAGGATGCTGTAAGCCGGCTGTTGGTGCCTGGGTTCCCTCCCAGCCTGGAGTTGTTGTAGGTGAGGTGACTGTATGGATTGTATCCCACAAACTTGGGGTGCTGGGCATTTGTGTTGCAGCAGCTGGGGTGGGAGTGGGGTATAAGATGGTCTTTTTCACGTTTTAGAAGAAGAAAGTCTCAGTTCCTTAAGAATGAATCTGAGACACTGCGGGCAGAGAAATTGCCTGCAACTCTTGCTCAGCTTCCCTTTGTCCCACCAGCTTGTTAAACCACCCCAAGTTTCCTATGTCTTCCTATGGCAAAGATGGCATGGCGGTGCAATACCTGTGGTCCTAGCTGACTGGGAAGTTGGGACAGGAAGGATTGTGCCAAGGAGAGAGTCTGTTAGAAATCTCCTTCTCTCCCTCTCCCTCACATTCTCTCATTAAAAGAAAGAGGGCCAACAGATGACATGGTGGTTAAGGTGCTGGAATCCCACACGGTTGAATGCAGTTCAAGTCCTGGACTCAGTGGCTTGAAAATCTTGCTGGACGTATGTGTGTGCCCGCCCCAAATCCCAAGAGAATAATGGAGGAGAAGGGATTGCTATGTGGCCATACCCCACATCCCCCAGAGGGCTTGATTTCTCACTTTCTCTTTCCGTCTCGCACCAGCGAATGCATGTGCCCTATGGCAAAAACCTAATAATAATAAAAAAGGAAAACTAAAACAAATAAATGAAGAATAGTGTGACATGATTTTCTAATTGATGAATAAATTTAGCAGAACAGTGTCAAGTTATTTCCAGCCCCTCCTTAAGTATCCATAGTCTTTGACCTTCTTCACCAGATGCTTAACCATTTGGATAGCTTTCAATGTGTGTAGGTTTCTTTTCCCTAGCATAACATTTTCTGTAATCTTTGTGAAAAACATCTAGCAAGGTCTCAGAGGTAAAACAGAATGAGAAGCCTAGACTGAGTCATGCTGGTTTCTCTAAGTCAGTTGTAATGAAATATATAAACACTGAAGAAGATACAAATCATAAATGAACAGCCTGATGAAGCATCTTGATTTCTAGACAGTTCTTTCACTTTCTTTTTCTTCTCTAAACGGTATGCAGTATTTAGTGGCACAGTAAGCAGAAGTGTATCTGTAGAGACATACCCAGCAGTTAGTCAAATTCAGGACAGTGCAGCTGCCTGGCATGGGTGACTTGGAAGCCACACAGGCTACTCTGTAGGAAAAAGAGAGAAGGATTGGATCTCACGCCTACTTTCTCAGTACCCTGCATCCCAATGGTGTTCAAGTTCTATCAGTTGGGAGGAATTTTCCCCATAGTCTCAGACATGGGGACTTTTCTCAACTCTTCTTCCAAAAGTGTAAACTCTAATTTTCTGGCTTGGATCCTCTTGTGACTCAGTGGAAGTTTCCTTTCTGTATGTTGACATCCATCCCATGGGAATAAGCAGGGCCAAGTGGTAGAACCACCTTAAGGAAAATGTTGGAGTAGAAACCTTGAGTTGGTGATTATCATGGAAGATTTTTGTTTGCTTGTTTTTAGGATTTTGCTAGAGGGTGCTTTTGTTGGCCAGAAATAGATAGCGAAAGCGAGAAATCAGCTCCCCAGCAGGGATGGTCACACTGCAATCTCTTCTCCTCCATTCTCTTTTTGAGACTTTGGGCACGCACACGTGCCCGGCGTGATTTTCAGGCTGCCATGTCCAGAACTTGAACTGTGGTTGACCATGTGGGAATCAAGGGGCTTTAATCACCACACCACCTGTTGGCCCCAATCGGGGAAGCTTTTATAGGCAAAAAAACCCCCCACAAAAAACAAAAAACAAAAACAAACAAACAAATAAAACCCATGCTCTGCACCTAGCGACTAAAGCAAGAAGAGAAGTATTGTTTCCCACCCCTTGCTGTTTACTAGCTATCCAAATCTCATCTATCTGAGTCTCCAGAAAGGGACTGAAGGGGATGGAGGGCCCGTGCAGGGCTCCCCACAGATACTGAGGTTGCACAGCTGAAGAAAGGGGCAGATAGCTTATCACAGACACAGTGCAAGTGATAAATGCCCTTTTGAGGAACTGTGGTGCTAAGGCCCCGACTACTGACCTGAGAGGTGTGGTCCAGGCTGAGGTTATCTTACCCCCTCCTATCAGTCACTTAGCTCTGTCCTTTAATTGCTCATCAAACACTCAGTCACTCCAGACACTTGGGGGTGATATGGTATGTTCCATGATCAGGCCTAGTACTATGTGGCTTGGGACACAAGTCTGCGGTCGTTATCAGATGCATTTCATGCTTGGAATCTGCCTATTAAGATCTGGATTGTGGGGGGCCAGCATACGGCGTAGCAATGATGTCGCTGGACTCCCACATAGCCAACTGCGATTTGAGTGCTAGACCTGGTGACTTGAAACTGACGCCAGGCACGTGTACATGCATGTCCAAGAACCTGGGAGGAGAGTAGAGCAGAAGGGATTGCAGCATGGCCATACCCCCTAGAGGATGATTTCTCACTTTCCCTCTCACTATCTCTCTCTCTCCAGCAAGAGCACATACCCTAAGGCAAAAACCTCTTTAAAAAAAAAGAAAAAGATCTGGACAATGTGGCCAACCAATTGACCTGAGCTCTGAGGTTGAGCTGTGCTTGATAACTGGCAGGGTCTGCTCAATCTGTCATAGAGAGCTGAGTCTGGTTACTGACTCATCTGCTATTCCCACTAGTCCCCGTTGTAGACGTTGGGGAACACCAGGCTACCCTGCCACTACTCTGGGTTAGAGCAAGGCTTGGTTGTGCCCTTGTGGAGCTGTTAAGGCAGCAGCGCATCCCCGGTCCCTGCCAGGAGTGAAGTACAGGTATCTCCCTGCTAGGTTTCTGCTTCGTGCCCTTTTCCTGGCTCATTTGCAGGGAGAGAAGAGTTTTTTTGTTTTGTTTCATTTTCCTTTATTTGTTCTTCTAACTGCAGGCCTGTTTGGACTGCAGGTTGCAGGCCTTTTTAGTTCTGTCTGCAATATGCAGGAATGAAAGGACAGCCCAGGGTACAAAACAGGGCATTTTTATTCCTACCCCCAGGTCTGTGGCCGGTCTGCCTCCTACTTCCCAACTCTCAGAGTTGTTGTGTGGGTGTTTGCTGAATTATTCATGGGGTATGTTATTACTTGTAGAAGGGAGAAATGGGAAAGTGAATCCGTGCCACTGTGTCAAGAAAAAAAAAAAAAAAAAGAGTCGCAAGTTCCCTCTCATTTCAAGGAAAAAGTCCAACTGAAACACATTGCGAGGGCTGCAACTCTTTCAGGTTCCCTTACTGTTTCATGCCAGAACAATATCTGGTTTATAATAAGGCCTCAGTAAACACACACACACACACACACTCTCTCTCTCTCTCTCTCTCTCACACACACACAATATGTGAACCTCTAGGTTTGCAATCAGCAAATGTTCAAACTGATATTCTTGGATTTTCCAGTCGAATGCCCACACTTTGGAATGTGGAAATTGGCCCGAGATTCTGGCTCGCTACCTGACTTCCTGGCCTGTGTTTCTGTGTTCATGCCACCCTAGGGCCTGCCAGGTGACTGGAAAAGGGTGAGCTGTATTTCCTGCTCAGATCCTAACCCTCCCATATGGACTTACTGAGTCTGTTTCAGAGGCAGAAATTCTATCCACAGGAATGCTTGTGAAATGTTCTTTTCTCGACTTCTGCTGATGTTTAGAGCTGCCTTTTGGTAAGAAGACAGCCCAGGAGGGTCTGGTGGTCACTGGACATCAAGGTGAGCCTTTGTTTTAGCTGAGTGTAAGTTACAAGTTGCTTCTAGAACCAACGGAGGGCCCATTTTGGTCTCTGATTCTTTTAGGCTGGAGGGTCTTTTGTCCCGGTTCTGTCCTTTACCCTCCAATCTGCTTTTCCTCAGAAGTTGTTAGATTCTTCTGAGAAGCTCAATTAGTATAATCCTTGAGTTTCGAGGTTGAAGCACTCCACTAATTTGGTAATTAAATCATTTATTTTAGTAATTAACAAGCTAAAACTCAGAACAATATAACAATATAACAAAAAATGTAGGGCAAGATAATCCCATGGAACCATATGGGTTGATCCTGTGCAGGGGTGGTTGCTACTGCTGGATCATATGAAGGCCCTGGAGTGCTGGTGTGTGTGTACCTGGCTTGTATGCTGACCCTAGCTAGGTTTGCAGCCTGAGGGAGTCTTTTCATTAATACTTACCTCCAGATAAAATGTAGATGTTTCCTTTAGAAAAATAATTGAAAGTTATTTACTGTGGCAGTATTGACCAGCAATATTGAAGGGCCTGGGATACAGAGGAGAGGCCATTATGTAATTTGCAGTGACGGTTCTATCAATATCTGTCTATTATGTTATAGGTGTGTTCTGCACATGTCTACTTATCAGCACAGCTTGGAGGTTGCTTTGTTTTCTACCATTTCTTCTCTTATTCTTTAGTCTGTCTTTATACTCTCTTAATGGTATCCTTTTTCGAACAGAAGCTCTTATTTCTAAAATAGTAGAGTTGATAATTTTTTCCCCTCATAGTTAGCACGTTTCGTTTTCTGTTTAAGAATCTTTATCCACTCCATTTTCATGAAAACATTTCTTAGGGTTTTTTATAAAAATGTTGGCACACTGTATAACATTGGAGTCACGTGGGAGGCCTGGGTTTGCATCCTGGATTAAGCCGAACAAGCTGGGAATATCCATGTGTGTGCCCTTGATCCTGAGTGGCTATGAGAAGTTTGGGTGCGTAGCATGACCTTATCTTTTCCCTCTCCCTCTGATAAAACAAATTAAAACTTTAGAAAGTGTTACTGCCAGGGCCAACAGGTGGCATGGTGGTTAAGGTGCTGGACTCCCACATGGTTGATCTCAATTTGAGTCCCATACCCTGCAGTTTGAAAAATCATGCCAGGTGTGTGTGCATGCATGCTTAAAATCTCAAGAGGAGAATGGAGGACAAGGGATTGCAGTGTGGCCATCCCTTGGTGGTGGGGTGGGGGTGGGGGGGATTCTCACTTTCCCTCTCTCTGGCAAATGCATATGTCCTATGCCAAAAATGTAAAAAAAAAGTTCTATTGCATTCCCTTATATATTTAGACTTACAATTCATCTGTCTTTGAATTTTGCATAGGTAGGAAAACAAGGTCCATTTTATTTTTATATAGCTATCTGAATGATCGGTTAGTATTTATTATGAAGACCATACTTTATTTCACTGTACTGTCGTTTTTACCTATTTATCAGGTGATTGTATATATGTGAGACTTTTTAAAATGAACAGACTTCATGTTTAAGAACAGTTTTAGATTTATCAAAGTATTGAAAAGAAAATGCAGAGAGTTCCCACATATACCTTCCCCACTCTTCTCTCCTTCACATACTTTACCTTAATTACTAACACCTTTTTTTCTTTTTTAAAAAATTTGTTATAGGGCATATGTACTTGCCATAGAACAAGAGAGAGAGAGAAAGTGAAAAAGCATCTCCCCCTCAGGGAGGGGTATGGCCATGCTACAAATCCTTTTCATCCATTCTCTTTTAGAGATTTTGGGTACACACCCACTCTGTGCATTTTTCAAACTGCTGGGTCCAGGACTTGAACAGTGCAGTTTGTCTTGAGAGATCCAGTCACCTTGTTCACATGTCACTGGCTGCCCCATAGTGACTAACACCTTGCACTAGTGTGGAACTTTTCTTACAAGTGATAAACCAATACTGATGCTGTAGGAGAGGAGAGACAGCTTCTCCTCTACCCTTCATAGATCACGACTGGGGCTCCTATAACAAGAGACGGGTGAACAAGAGAAGAGCAAGCTTTGCTTTCCTTAATATTTCCATATAACATGTGCCCTGCCTGCCTTAGACTTTAAAATATGGTTACCAGTAAAAATCAACTGAGATAAAACAGGGAAAATGCTTTAAAACTACACAGTGGTTAGTACCATCAGATGGCATAGAGGTTAAGGCTGCTGGATCCCACATAGCTGACTGCGTGGTTTGAGTCATGTACCCAGTGGCTTGAAAAACACACTGGGTGAATGGTGTGTCCATGCCTAAAAATCCCAACAGGAGAAAGATCATGGTGTGGCCATCCCTCCTTGGGGGTATGCGTGATTTCTCTCTTTGGCTGCCTCTCTCCAGAGAACACACACGCCCTCTAGCAAAAACTAAAAAAGAAAGGAAGAAAGAAGAAAGAAAGACTCAAAGCAAAACACTACACAGTGCTTAATGAATGAACTGTTAATCACAAAGGTTTGGGTAGTGGCGACGGTTGCAAAACGATATAAATGTGCTTCATGCCACTGATCTACATGCTGAAAGAGGGTTAAAATGGTAAATTTTATGTCACATAAGTTTTGCTGCAATTAAAAAAATAAATTAAAAAAAAGATAACTTTTGATATTTGTCCTTAAAGTTGAGATGCCCCATTTCATGGGTGTGAGCACACAGTAAAACAAGAACATTGAGGAACCTCACCTTTCTTTTTTTTGTGTGTGTGGGGTGATTTTGCTATAGGGTGCGTGCACTCACTAGAGAGATGGAGGGAGATGGTGAGAAATCACTCCCCAGGGCGGATGGCCACGTTACAACCCCTTCTCCATTTTCCTCTCAGGATCTTAGTCATAAATGCATGTGTGCCCGGTGTGAGTTTCCAGCTGCTAGGCCCAGGACTCAGACTGTGGTTGGTCATATGGGTGTCTACCACCTGCAAGTCCCTAGGATCCTCACCTTTCTATGCTCAGACCTTCAAGAAAATTCTGGAAAAGCTGGCTTGGTGACATAAATCTTGGAATCAAAACCAAAAATTATCTCAATTTCTCCCTTTCTAGATCAGAGGTATGGATTCTCATCTGCAGTAATTTCTTTTCAGCAAGTACAGGGAGCAGGTATTGTAGTCAGTAAGTTGCAAAACATACATGTTAAGGTCAATGGTAAGAAAGTCCTCTGTATACCCATGCTATTGAGTCATTTCAATATCAGAAAACTTAAAATCTCTGCTACCCAAAGCTTTGTCTTAGACAATGCTTTTAACTTCTACATACAAGGCCCAGAGGGGGATGAAATAGAATGATTTGAATGTAATCTCTTTCCCCTTTCTCATCACACTCTGAAGGAAGAGTATATGGCAGCAGCAAAGGCCAGCTACCAGGGGACTGAAGAACAGAAAGGAAGGGCTTAGTCCGATCTACGAACCAGAGCAATATGGCTTGGTTGATAATACACAACTTAACAAAAAACACAAACTAAAGAATATCTGCACTTGAGGGCCCAGCAGTTGATGTAATGGCTATGTTGCTGAACTCCCGTGTAGTCGACCACAGTTCTAGTCCCAGACCCGGTGGCTTAAACTCATGCTGGGCACGTGTGCGTGCATGCCCAAGATCCTGAGAGGAGAATGGAGGAGAAGGGATTGCAGCGTGGCCATCCTCCCAGGGGATGATTTCTTGCTTTCTGTCTCTCTGTCTCTGTCTTTGTGGTGAGTGCACGCACCCTATAGCAAAAAAGGCCCGCCCCACAAAAAAAAAAACCCCAAAAAAAAAAAAAAAAAAAAAAAAAAGAATATCCACACTCATGGGATTTTTGTTTCACTGTCAGTATTCATACATATACATTTTAAAAGTTTATTGATTTGTTTATCCTGCAAAAGAAAGGCATAGAGAGAGAGATTCCCAATGGTTCATATACAGTGTTCCACCTCTGGTCTCAGCTGGTTGGGATCAGGGGTGTGTGTTTACTTAACCTGCCCAGGAAAGTCCCAGGATGTGAACCCAGGTCCTTCCCATATCAGTATAGCCATGCCACCACTCTCCACCACCTAGCCCCCATATGTGTCATTGGATAGAGTTCTATAGTTCCAGCCCAGATGACTGGGAAGTGTATGTTGCAGCGAGCTGAGCTGAGATTTAGTCTTTCCTGGCCTTTTAGGAAGACTTACAGAGTAGTAGAACAGAGTCTCTGGAGCAGGCCTTCAGGTGGCAGCTGAGATTCAGGAGGGTAGAAACCACCGAGAGACTGAGTCAAACCAGGTTGTCCTCTCCTTGCACTGAGCAGATCCAGCTCATCCCTGTCTCTGCCGCTACGATAACACCCCTAGGTCTTTCAGCTCCTCTGGAACTAAAACCTATGTCATTATTAATTTGTAAGTCAATCATTACACAGACACAACTCCAGAGGTGTCTTAAACTAGTTAAAGCAAGCAAATCAATAGTGATTTTTATAGATCATAAGAGGAATATAACCAAGTCAAGTTTTACGATTCATTTGTTAATTATTCATACTCCTTAAAAATATTTAATTTTGGGAACTAGCAGTTCACATAATGGCTATGTCGTTGTACTCCCACGTAGTCGACTGCGGTTCGCGTCCCGGATCCAGTGGCTTAAAACTCATGCTGGGCGCGTGTGCATGCATGCCCAAGATCCTGAGAGGAGAATGGAGGAGAAGGGATTGTGGCATGACCATCCCCCCTGGGGGGTGATTTCTCGCTTTCTGTCTCTATGTCTCTCTCTGTCTCTGGCAAGCACACGCTCCCTATAGTGAAAATCTCTCCAAAAAAAAAAATCTAATTTTATTAATTATATTATTATTTATACATTCCATCGTTATGCATCATTTAGTTTGTAAAGAGATTTTACTCAACATGATATATGCCACACAGCAGAGCAGTTGAGAATACTGTACACAACATCACCAACAGGCAACAAAACATATCTGTGTCCTATAAATGTCTTACTTCTCCATTTTGTCCCAAATTTCCCTTCCTGCACTCTCCCCCTCTCTCACTCTCCTTTCACTTTGTCCCTAATGTCCATAACAATTTTCAATGCCTTTATGACCTCCAGTATTTCAGTCTACCATAAAGTGTAGACAGTCGGTCAGTATATGTTAAGTGGAGACATACAATATATCTCTCTTTCATAGCCTGACTTGCTTCACTCAGCAACAAATCTTCCATGTTCATCTGCTTTCTATCAAATGCCAGGGTCTTATTTTTATGGCTGAATAATATTCCATGGAATATATGTTCCACGCTTTTCCAATTCATTTATCTGTTTGTGGACATTCAGGTTGGTTCCATGTTTTAGCAATTGTGAATAATGCTGCAATAAATATAGCTGTGCAAGTGCTTTTCTGACTGAGCATTCTCCTGCCCTTTGGGTAGATACCCAGGAGTGGAATTGTTGGATCATATGATAGTTTTATCTGAAGATCTCTGAGGAACCTCCATATTGTTCTCCACAGTGGCTGGACCAATTTACATTCCCAACAAGGTAGGAGAGTTCTCCTTTCACTACATCCCCACCAGCACTTATCATTTTTTTTTTTTTAATCTTCACTATTCTGACTGGGGTTAGGTGGTATCTCATTGTGGTTTTGATCTGTATCTCCCTTACGATGAGGGAGGTTGAACATTTTTACACATGCTTTTTGGCTGTTCATATGTCTTCCTTAGAAAGTTGCTTATTCAGCTCATTTTCCCATCTTTTAATTGGGTTAATCATTTTCTTCCAGGTAAGCTGCTTGAGTTCCCTGTGAATTCTGGTTATCAGTCCCTTATCTGAGGCATAGTTGATAAAAATTCTCTCCCATTCCGAGGGTTGTCAATTCACACTAATTACTATGTCCTTTGCTGGGCAGAAACTTCTTAATCTGATGTAATCCCACCTGTCTATTTTGGGGATTATTGCCTGTGCTTTGAGGGTCTTGCTTAAGAAGTCTTTGCCTACCTCAATGTCGCTCAGAGTTTCCCCAGTGTTTTCCACCAGTAGTTTTATAGTTTGTAGTCTTAGGTTTAGATCTCTGATCCCTTTGAGTTGATTTTTGTTGATGGTGACAGATAGGGGTTCAGAGTCATCTTTTTTGCAGGTGGAAATCCAGTTTTTCCAGCACCTTTTGCTAAAGAAGTTTTCCTTTTCCCACTGGGTTTACTGGTACTCTTTGTCAAAGATCAGTTGGCTGTATGTCTTGGGGTTTATTTCTGGGGTCTATTTCATTGGTCCTCATGTCTGTTTTTGTGCCAGTACCATACTGTTTTGATTATCACAGCTTTGTAATATATTTTGGGATCTGGGAGACAGATGCCATCCACTTCACTCTTCTTGCTCAGGATGGCTTTGGCAATACATGGTCTTTTATGATTCCAGACAAATTTTATGATTGTCTTTTCTAGATCTGTGAAAAATGTCTCTTGTAATTTTATAGAGATTGCATTAAATATGTGGATTAATTTAGATAGGATTCCCATTTTGATTATATTAATTCTCCCAATCCTTTCACATTTTTTATTTCTTTTGAAATATTTTCATTGTTTTCCTTATAGAGATCCTTCTCTGGTTAGTTTTATTTGTAGGTATATTATGCTTTTTGTGGCTCTGGTAAATGAGATTACTTTCTCTAGTTCTGTCTCTGTCTGCTTGCTGTTTGTATATAGAAATACTATAATTTTTTATCCTGCCATTTTACTGTATGCATTTATTTCATTGAGAAGTTTTTCATGGATACTGTTGGGTCTTCTATGTATACAATCAGGTCATTTGCAAACAGAGATAATTTCAACTCTTCTTTCCCCCTATTCGAATGCCTTTTATTCATTCTCTTGTCTGATTGCTTAGTCTAGGACTTTCAGTGCTATATCGAATAGGAGTGGAGAGAGTGGGGGGGCAGCCTTGTCTTTTACCAGTTTTTAGTGGAAAAACATTTAGCTTTGTCACATTCAGTATAATGTTAGCTATAGGTTTTTCATAGATGCCTTTTATTATGCTGAGAAATGATCCCTCTATGCCGATTTTACTGAGAGTCTTAATCATGAAGAAGTGCTGTATTTTCTAAATACTTTTTCTGCATCGATTGAAATGATCATATGTTTTTTACCTTTCTTTCTGTTAATATGGTGTATTACATGGTTTTGCAAATATTAAGTCACCCTTGCATTCCTAAATAAAGCCTATCTGATTGTGATGAATAATCTTTTATATATGCTGTTGAATATGGCTAGCAAGTACCTTGTTGAGAATTTTTGCATCTATATTCATCAGAAATGTAAATCTGTAGTTTTTCTTTTTTGTTGTATCCTTTATCTGTTTTGGGAATGAGGGTGATGGAGGCTTCATAGAATGAGTTAGGAAGGATTCCTTCTTTTTGGATCTCTAGAAACAGTTTGAGTAGAATGGGGGTTACCTCTTCTTTAAAAGTTTTATAAAATTCAGCAGTGAAGCCATTGGGACCTGGACTTTTCTTTGTTGGGAGGTTTATTACTGATTCAATCTCATTGCTTGTTATGGATCTATTCAGACTTTCTATATCCTCCTGAGTCAATCTTGGTAGATTATATGTGTCCAGAAATTTTTCCATCTCAGGTTTTCTTGTTTGTTGGTGTATGGTTGCTCATAGTATCCTCTAATGATGTTTTATATTTCTATTATTTCTGTTGTAATGTTGCCTGATTCTCTGTGAATTTAATTTATCTGGTTCCTTTATCTCTCTTCTTAATTCATCTAGCTAATGGTGTGTCGATCTTGTTTATCTTTTCAAAGAATCAGCTTTTGCTTTCAATTATTTTCTGTATAGTTCACTTATTTCTATTTAATTTATTTCTGCTTAAATCTTTATTATTTCTCTTCTCCTGGTATATTTTGAAATTTTTGTTGTTTTTCCAATTCTCTGAGGCATGATGTTAGGTTGTCCTTTTGAGCATTAACATTAAATGTTATTATTGATATTTCCAGACTTGTCTCTACCATTATGTTGGTCATATACTTGGTTGTTTTTTTGTTCTCTTATTGCTGTCTGTTTTTAGTTTTCTTGGTACAGTACTTTCAGAATTTCTTGAAGAGCTAGTCTGGAGTTGATAGTCTTTCAGATTTGGTTTATCTGAGAACATTTTTATCTTCTTTTCCCATATGAAGGATAATCTTGCCAGGTATAGTATTCTCAGTTGAAATTGTTCTCCATTTAACACTTTGAATATATTTTCCCATTCTTTCTTTGCTTGCATTGTATCTGATGAGAGGTCTAGTGTTAGCCGGATGGGATAGTCTTTGTAAGTGAATTTGATAATTCTCTCTTGCCAATCTCAGTATCTTGCCTTTGTGGTTTTGGCCAGTCTAGCTATGATGTGCTGTGGAGAGGATCTTCTTGGATTGATTCTATTTGGGGTTCTTTGTATTTCTTGGATATGAAAGTTTGAGTGCCTCTCTAGACTTGAAAAGTTTTCTTCCAGGATTTCTTGGAATAGATTATCAATGCCCTTATTAGTTTCTTCACCTTCTGGGATACCAAATCTTTGGATGTTTGGGCATCTCATGGCATCTACTATTTC
>NW_006159858.1:3346528-3369753 GCF_000334495.1 Tupaia belangeri chinensis
GCCCTCTGCCCTTTCCCACCCTCTTCTTACACTATCTCTGGTGTCTACAGTTGTCTTTCATTTCTTTCCCCCCACATTTTATCAATCACACAGTTTCTTAAATAATCTAACTACTTTCAATAGCAAGTTCAGCTGGTAATTTCAAGAAAAGCACTTTTGAATTGGTAAAGAAATTTGCTTAAAACTTAAAGCCTGGAAACAGGTTAGTATTCTGTTGAAATAGTAGGTACATGAACCTATTGACAGCTCAAGACAGGACAAAGACTCTTAAAACCAGACCACAAAGCCTAGAAGAAAAGCAGCAATATTTTAGTCAAAAGTCATAGAATGCTATTTCACCAGTTCAGTCTCATGTACTTAATCTATCTTGTGTTGTGGTTCAATCTTCCTGACTGAATTCTGTGATGTAATATTCAACTCCAGACTTATCCCTACGATTAAGTTGGCCATTTTCCTAGTTTTTGAACTCTTATTTCTGTGTTACTACATTTAGTTTCCTGATAGAGCACTCCCTTGAGAACTTCTTAGAGATCTGGTCTGGTGCTGGTAAATTCTTTCAGGTTTTGTTTATCTGAGAATGTTCTTGTCTTTTCTTCCCATATGAAGGATAATCTTGCCGGGTACAGTATTCTCAGCTGAAATTGCTTTTCCCTTAACACTTTGAGTATATTTTCCCATTCTTTCCTTGTTCACATTGTTTCTGATGAAAGGTCTGCTGTTAGTCTGATGGGATATCCTTTGTAGGTAACTTGCTGTTTCTCTCTTGCTAATCTTAGTATCTTGTCTTTGTCTGTGGTTTTGGTCAATCTGGCTATAATATGTCTTGGAGAAGATCTTCTTGGGTTGATTCTATTTGGGGTCCTTTGTATTTCTTGGGACTGAATCTTTGAATGCCTCTCTAGGTTTGGAAAGTTTTCTTACAGGATTTCATGGAATAGATTATCAATGCCCTTATGAGTCTCTTCAATTTCTGGGATGCCAATTATCTGGATGTTTGGACATTTGATGGTATCTAGTATTTCTCATATATTATTCTCAAATTTGGGGGCAATTTTCTCAGTTTTCATGGTAGATTTTTCTAGGTCAGCAATTTTCTCTTCTACGTCTGAGATTCTACCTTTCCGTATGATCTAGTCTGCTTTTAATACTTTCAATAAAGATTTTGACTTCCTGTATTATAGTCTTCATCTCTAACAGTTCCATTTGATTTTTTTGTAAAGTGTGTAATTCCTCTTTTAGTTATTGCAGGAATTTCCTCATCTCCCGGAACTCATCAGCTCCTTTCTCCTTTCTCTCTTGCAGTTCATTGTCTCTCTTCTCATCCATCTCTGTTAGCTTTGCCATTATGAATGTTCTAAATTCTTTATTAGACATGTCCCTGATTTCCATTGAACTGTGGATGAAGAGGAGTTATTCTTTTCCCTTGGAGGAGAGGTATTTTCTTGCTTTCCTGTATTTCTTGTGGTCCTGTGGTGATTTCTGATCATCTGATGGAAAGAATGTTTCTTTGTAAGCTTGAAATTCAATGTGTCTAGGAGCGTGCAGAAAAGGAAACACAGAGAGAGAAACAACAGCAACAAAAGCAACCAAGAAACAGGGAAAAAGAGAAGAAAAAAACAAAAAAACTTTAAAAAATTATTTTTTTTAAAAGCAAAAAATTAGAAAACCATGTGGTGCGCAAGCGTGCCGTGCGAAATCACTATTACTCAGTAGCCATGATGGGGGTCTTTTGAGGCCTGCTCTCTTGCCTCTCCTGGGTTGGGAGGGGAAGAGGGGATTATTAACAAGGTAAAGGGAAAAGAGGGGCTGAAAGCCAAGAAACTGACCTTAAAAGTTTTTAAAAAGGAAAAATTATAAAAAAATGAGAAGACAGAGACAGAGGTAGAGAGAGACAAAGACAGAGACAGAGACAGGAGGCTTGAAAGTCTTCCTATCAAATGAGTTTGTGGGCTGAATTATCAGTGGAAAATCTTCATTTTTCCTATTCCACTGAAATCACTAGTTTTCAGTAGCCATGAAGGGGTCTTCTGAGGCCTGCTCTCTTGCCTCTCCTGGGTTGGGAGGGGCTATTTCTCGTATATTATCCTCAGCTTTCTTGGTTGTTTTCTCAGTATTTTTGATAATTTTTTCAGTCAGAGGTTTTTTTCTTCTACTTCTGAAATTCGATCTTCTGCATGGTCTTACCTGCTTTTAATACTTTCAAGGGATTTCCTGTATTACAGCCTTCATATCTAACAGCTACATTTGATTCTCTTTTATAGTGTACAATTCTTTCATATCATGGGAGGATTTCCTCATCTCTTGGAGCTCAATGTCTCTTTTCTCGTGCATCTCATACAATTTTGTTACCATAAATATTCTAAATTCTTTTTATGACATTTTGGTAATATCCTCTAATTTTTCCCTACTTGGAAATGAATGACAGTGTTCCCTTGCTGGACACATATTACTTGATTCTCTCATCCTTGAGGTTCTTCTCTGATTTTTAGTCATTTGGTAATGTATTCACTTTTGGCCAATTTGTTGGAGAAGGATTCTATAACTGTGAGTGTGCTTCCCTTACTGTGAAATAATTTGGTGCTATTTTCTTCTTTCTACTGTGTTCTCCAGTGTGGGAATCACAGGAGGAATTTTGAAATTGAATTATGAAGGGAAGTTTTACTCTTTTTACAACCACTACAGTGAGGTGCAAAGAATTCTCTAAAACTCACAACGTTCAGATGTTCAGATGTTTAGCTACTATGCACCTAGACTTCTCTGGGTAAGGGCTGAGCAGTAAAATAGGAAAGTAAGGTAAAAGAAAAAGAAAGTAGGGAACAGAAATAGGGAGAAAAAGTAAAGGAAGAAGGAAAAAACTAAAACAAAAGAGGAGGAGAAAAACACAGAAATCATGTTGCAGAAAATAAAATGAAGTTAAAAATGGAAAACCACGTGGTGCAGAGCAGAGGCAGAGATGGAGATGCCTGAATGGATTCTGTCCAAGGTGAAGGAAGAATAGACAAAATAGCAAGAGAAAGGCACAGAGGGGGCAGAAAGCTGTTTTTGTTTTGTTTTGTTTTGTTGTTTTGTTTGTTTTTTTAAGAGAGAAAAAAGTTGGAAAGGATAGAGAAGAACAAGATGGAGAGACAGACTTTGTCTACCTGACTAGCACTGGGGTCTGGAAGGGGGGCTCTTTAGCTGAGGGGGCTTCATATTCATGAAGTTGAACCCAGAAGGGACAGCAGAGTCAGAGATAAAGATGCCTGAATAGATTCTGTCCTGACTAGCACTGGGGTCTTGAAGGGGTGTCCCTGGCTTGGGGGACTTCACAGCTGTGAAGCTAAACCCAGAAGGAACAGCAGAGACAGCTAATTATTATTATTATTTATTTTGATTATTTTAAAAATTTTGCTGTAGGACATATGCACTCACCAGAGATGGAGGGGTGGAGTTGAGGAGTGAGAAAGCAAATCATTAGGTCTGGGAGTCAAACCTCTGTTTGGCATATGGGAGTCTAGTGCCTTAACCATGATGCCACCTTCTGGTCCCATTCATATTCCTTTTAAAAATGATCTAAGACTGGGAGAACTGAAGATGGTGCCTTGAAAATGGCACAAGCCAAAGCCCCGAGAACCCCCCACCCCCACTCATCCTCACTGCACAACCCTGGTTGCCTCACCAGCTCATCCATTTCTGCCAGGCCGGGCCTGGGTAGAGGCAGATGTGCACAGGGGCCAAGAGGATGAACTAGAGTGAGGTACTCCTGGGTTCAGGCACTGGCCCTGCCATTTGTCAGTAATCAATGCTGACCTTAGTCTCCTCATCTGTACATGGCCATTTTACAGATGATGTGAGCTTAAATTACAATGGTAGTGAGTAGATTGAATACAGTGGAAGGTCCAGGTACAATTCTAAGTGCTCAAGCTGTTTTATTGCCCACAGTTTTGCTCAGGTAGGAGTTCTAAAGCTGGAGCCTTGGAACTGGCAATTTTCAAACCTCTCCAGTTAATTCTGAGGTAAATGCAACTGAGATTTGCGGTTGTGTATTAATGTTTAGGCAGTGATTAACCACTTGGGTTCAGCACTGTAAAATCCCTGGTTACTACTGAACCTGACTGCATGCCCAGGGACACAAACTCAAGTGTCGTTGCCCCTGCTCAGGGCCAGCCTGAAGCACCCTCTATTTTTTTTTTTTTTTTGGTGCAGTTTCTCAGCTTTCCAGCTACTGGCATGCTTTGACTCAGAAGAAACCCTGAGAAACAATCTGGTGACCTGGGATCCTGTGTGGAGATTTGGAACACAACACAGGGGCAAAAATTCCTGTTTCTGAACTCTGTTTAGACTCCTTGCGAAGAACAGGAATTAATACTGAATGGAGTCAGTATAAAGTTTTTGGGACCAGCAGGTGGTGTGGTAGTTAAGGTAGTGGATCCCACATGGTTGACTCTGTGGTTTGAGTCTCAGAACCATCAGCCTGAAAAAAAATGCTGGGTGTGTGTGTGTGTGTGTGTGTGTGTGTGTGTGTATGCCTGTATGCTCAAAGTTGTGAGAAGAGAGTGGAAAAGGGTTTGCAGCATGGCCATCCCCCCAGGGAGCTATTTCTTACATTCCTTCTCTCTGTCTCACTCTGGCAAGTGCATGTACCCTATGACAAAAACCTAAAAACAAAAACGAAACAAACAAAAAAATAACTGTACTAATATACAAATATGGACTATTTAATGCTAAGCAAGTTAGACCTTGAAAGAGAGGCATTGTATGTCCCCACTTAATGTATACTGAATGTCTGCACTCTATGACAGAAACTGAAAGATTGGAAGGCATAAAAGCATGGAGAGCAACTGTGGATATTAAAGGCAGTGTGGGAGAAGTGTGGAAATTGGGGTGTCATGGGATGGGAGTGTTGAGCTGTGTTGTGTAAAATCCTTGGTTTTTTGGGTCCAGATCACTAAAATTAGAGACCTGCCCCTAGGCACAAAATAAAACTACAATCACGATAAAAGAAAGTAGAAAAGAGAATTTAATAGGAAAGAAAGATTTTAGAAAAGAAGTACACCCAAAAGATCTTGGGCGGGCAGGTTGCTAGGTAGCAACTGTGTTTGGAACTGGAGAGGTGCTATTTTTATTACCAGAGGTGATCATGGATATTTAGCAGTGGGAGGTCTGTCATATTATCTATGTCCTTTGTTTGAATTCACGGGCTTTTTCATGTGCTTGCTTGTGCAGTGCTTTTTTAAAAAAATTTTATTTATTCATTTGTTTATTTTAATTTGACCAGAGCGAGACACACACACACACAGAGAGAGAGAGAGGGGGGGGAGAGAGAGAGAGAAAGTGAGAAAGCAAGCCATCAAGTCTAGGACTAGAACCATGGTTGGTCATATGGGAGTGTCCAGCACCTTAACCACCATGGCACCTGCTGGTCCCCATTGTGCAGGTCTTTCACAGGTGAAGAATTTGAGGAATTTGATTACCTAACTGTGCATGCCCAGTGTGAGCCATGACGATAGACACATCTTAATTAGGAAAAACTGTCCAATTAGTTTATTTCCCCAGTGGGAATCAGGATGTTGATCAAAATGTCTGATTGGGTCTCTTTGTATTTACGAGGGATGATAAGAGGGAAATTTACAATCATCCCTGTGTCTTCCTCAGGTATCAAGGAAGAAAAATGGCATTTGCCTCACCTTCCCAGTGCCTGGGTGGGAAGAAGGTGTTTCATGGAGGGTCTGGTTGTAACTCCTGATAAACTGATGTGACACGTGTCCTACTAGTCTCTTAGGGCTGCCTGCTCATTACTGGCTAACTGCCCACCACATTCCCCCCTTAAGGACTTGAGACCCTGAAATCATGAAGGGAAAATGGACTGAATGTCTCCTGTTCTGTAGCTTCTTCCAGCTGACAAATGGGCCAAAGAGAGGCGAGTCAGAGTCTCAGTCCTTGCTCTCTGTCAGGCTAGCTCCAAGATTGTGCAGAGACTTTAGAAGAGTCCTCACATGAATCATGGAAGGCTGTAGCAGCTGGGTCTAGAGGGCAGAGGTTAGCATCACTAGGTACTGGTTGATACTGTTGTAACATATAGATTGTATTCAGTTGGTAACAAGCTAGTAAGGGCCTGAAATAACAGAGGGCCAATGCTTACAACTAAGATAATTATTAGAACTGGGCCTGCTAGTGGCAACAAGAGAGTGAAATAGCCAGTTTTTAGTGTCCCACAAGGCAGATCCCAGTTTTCAATCTTCGTGTGTGTGTGTGTTTTTTTTTTTTTTTTTAAAGATTTTAACCATCTTGTTGAACTAATCCCAATTGATGAATTCAAAAACAATATTTTTCTTTTAAGTATATACAAGTTCCTCCTCCTGCGGTGAGAAGATCTAGGGCTCTGCCAGTTTATAAATGACACTGGCCAAGGAATCTAGTGGTTCCTGCAGTCCTGTTAGGGTTTCTGCTGTAACCCGGAAGGCTTCAGCTGTTTCAGCAGACGACTGCTGCTGCAATCCAAGAGAGCTCCTGCCAGTAGCCATGCCCCCATGCCAATGAAAGCACTAAGGGCAATGCTCAAGGGAATCAGGGGTCCTGCTCGTTTGGATAGTCTAGTATTAGCCCTGAGAGGAATTGACAGGGAGGTGTCTCCCCATGTCATTTTAATATTAGGGATTATATAGCCCGATGAACACAGGTCTTTCTAGCCTGGTGGGAGGACTCAATAAGCCCGATGCCCACAGAGCCAGTACGCTCCCTGGGAGGGACTAAGTTTGGCCCAGAACTTAATAGTGAACAAGAGAGATTCTCACCTTATAATCTTATTCCTAGCTCATATAGAGCCACCCTGGAATATAGTAGAGACTCGAGTTCCACTAATAGTCACACCCTGGGAGGCAAACTTAGCTGCTGTAACTGGAGTCCATGATGGGTGTTTTCCGTGTTGGGATGAGTTAAAATGTTCTAAGTTCTTGTTAGAGGATTTTTCCCCCCCATGGGAAGTAAATTTGAAACTGTGAACGACAAAACTGAAAACAGTGATAACAGACAAATCTAGTTGTTTTACTGTATATAGTATTTAAGGATAACTACCTGACTTATGATTGGTGGTATCACATTAGTACAATTAGCTTTAGAATATTAACTTGATTAATCTTTGTAACTCTTCTCAGATTCTTGTAACATAACTCAAACCTTCAACAGCATACTTTAGACCTTTTAGGTTTTTTACCTTCTTATCTTTTGTTTCGAGATAATCTAGTCATTCTATTGTAAGACAAAAACTTGACCATGTAAAATTCCTTCTGTACAAAAACCTTTCCTTTTAACCTTTTGTACTAGAAATACATTTTACAGTTATAACCTACCGGGGGGGAGCATTATTCATGCTAATTGTTGAGGTGCCCCCCTTCTCTCTCTACTCAAAAGCAAACAAGAATTGGGAATCTTTACCTGCTGGAATGTAGAAGAAAGCATCCTTAAGATCTAAAATTGAAAACCAATGAGAATTTGGAGGTACCTCTCTCCGAATAGTGTAAGAGGTTGGCACCGTCGGGTGAATGGGAATGGCTGCGTTTATAGCTCTGAGGTCCTGGCCGAGGTGATATTCTCCCCTGGATTTTTTACTGCTAGAATGGGAGAGTTATAGGGTGACTCACAGGGGGTTAAAGCGCTAGCCTATAGGAGTCTAGTAATTACTGGCTGAAGCTCTTGAATGGCCTCAGGTTTAAGTGCTTTTTTGTTTGTTTGTTTGTTTGTTTTTTTCCTGTGGGAAGGTGTTAAGATTCTTAAGTCTGATTTTAATGGGGATAGCTGTTTTTGCCCTTCCCGGTGTCTCTCTCTCGCCCAGACCTCTGGATTGACTTCCTGAATGAGGTTATTTTGTTGAGATATTTCAGGATCAGGGTCTAATAACAGTGCTAAAAAGGCTGACATGATAGGTCTCAGTGATTATTAAGCACCTCGCTTACTAAGGATATCCCTACCCATAAGGGGAGTAGGGAATTGAGGTATAATCAGGAATTGATGGGAGAACATTATGTCTTCCCAAGTACAGCAAAGAGCTGGGGTTATAGGGCAATGAGCAAGTTTACCTGATACCTCCACAGTGAGACAAAGAGCAGGGACTCTGGCATAAGTGGTAAATACTGAGTAGGTGGCTCCTGCGTCAATAAGGAAGGTATGGGCCCTACCTGCCGTGTCCAAGGTTGCCCTGGGCTCTGATCCCATGATTTGATGGCTGTCGTGAGAGCCGACTGGAGCGGAGGGCATCCTCATGGGAGGGTCACTGTCAAGGCCTCTTCAGGGTCCAACCCAGGGGTCCCAGAGCTCTTGGCGTAGTCCCTGGCCCAGTGGCCAGGTTGACCACATTTGGGGCAAGGCTTTCACGGAGGCTTAAGTAGATAGCAGTTCTTCTTCTTGTGTCAGGCTTCTGACAGTGATCGCAGGTCATTAGGGATTTCCTAGGGCAACCAGGAGGTGACTTTTGCCCAACCAAAGCAGTATTGAGTCTGCCTGTTTTCCTTCCACTTTTCCTTTGCCTTAATCCTGTCCTCTTTCTCTAGGTCTCGGTTGTAAAAGACCGAAGAGTCCATTTGCAGAAGTTCTGCTGAGGAGGTGCCAGGTCCTAGTGATAGCTTTTGGAGTTTCCTACAGATACCCGGGTTGCCCGGTTAATAAATTTATCATCGAGAAGCAGTTTTCCCTCTGAATCAGGGTCAATAGTAGTATACTTAATAAGAGCCCCCTTTAAATGCTTAAAGAAGGCTGTGGGATTTTCCTGAGACCCTCGATCAACCGATCAACTGTAGCCAATTTGTTACAGTTTATAGGTTGTACTCTACTTGCTTTTAGGCCCTCTATGAGACACAAGATCACATGATCTCTCTGCCAAATCCCTCCTGGGTAGCTGTAGTCTCAGTTAGGATCTGGAGCTAGGACTGCTATATTTCCTATAAGGTACCCTCATTTACTCTGTAATGAATCCCCAAATTGGATAGCAGCTTCCCCACTTTTATCCCTTTCAGTTTTAGTGACTTTGGTGGAAAATGATAGTTACATCTCTCCACCTTAAGGAGAGGGCCACTCTGAGAAATCCCTCCAAATATTTATTGGGATCCTTTGAAAAACTTCCAAGATCCTTTTGTATTTGACAGAAATCGTTCATGGTAAATGGAACATGAATTCTGATGGGGTTTCCATTTGGACTGGCCACTGCCTGAAGTGGGCAAATGGGTTCTGGAGATTTAAGGTGACCTGGGTACAGAGGGAAGGAATCCGGGGTCAGAGTTGTAAGCTCAGGTTTTACGTCCTGTTTCACTGTCTCTGGGAAAGGTGAGGAAGGAACAGTTTGGATGGGTGGAGGAGCAAGTGATAAACTGCACGAAGCTTTGGGTTAGAACTAAGGGCCTGAACATCTGGCACCTCAGTCCACTTCCCCTGGTTTCGACATAAATTATCTAATTGGATAATGGAATGATAATCCAAGGTCCCCTTCACTGGCCAAATTATTCCCTCTGGCATCTTGTATTGTAGCCATGCAGTATTACAAAGGCAGATGAGCCTCCTCCTGAGAGATTGAGGGTCAAACTGGTCCCAGTGATGGAGTCTCTCTGAATACAAGACAGATTTCCCATCTAGAAGGAGGGAAGAAAGAAAAAGGAATAGAATTTGGTGGCAAGCCTAGGAAGGCTTGAGGCATCCCTGCAGAGCCGTTCCAGGTAACAAACCTCCAGCGGATTGTGCTAGCCCACTGGAGTGAAGAGAATGGAGGGAGATGTCTCTCGTACCCTGGGAGTTAGCGCATCTATCTGAGGGCCCGTGAGCCTCTAAATACCCTGTCCCAAAAACCTGGGACCATTTCTGAGAGAGTTCTTCTGAGAACGTCTCCAATCTTCTTCCTGGGAGATCTGAAAGAAGTTAAAACCTCTCCCCTGACTCATTTCCAGTGTTGTGTGCGACTTATCAGGGGTTTAAACCTCTTCCTTGCACTCACCAGCATGAAAAGGCACCTAAAGAGGCAAAATATCACCTACAAAAAAAATGCATTAAGGACAATGGGGGAAAAAAATCTGAAAAATTCTTGTTAGTAAACTATGTACCCCAAATTTGTAGATTCGAAAAAACAGAGGGCAGAGAAGGAGATGGGGAACCCAGGACTCCAGAAATCCAAGACCCGGAAGAAAATGTGGCCAGAAGTTAGAGCTAGTGACAGCGGAGAGCCCGGTGAAGCACGCGTGGTTTGTACTCACTGGCCTTGTCTGATGTGTGAGCGGAGGACTTGGTTGCAGCCGGGAGAGACCGGTCTGGAAAGCATCTGAAAGCACGATTCGAGTCCTGGCGTCAAAAATTGTCATAGATGGGAGAGTGTCGAGCTGTGTTGTGTAAAATCCTTGGTTCTTTGGGTTCAGATTGCTAAAATTAGAGAGCTGTCCCTAGGCGCAAAATAAAGCCACAATAAAAGTAGGTAGAAAAGAGAATTTAATAGGAAAGACAGATTTTAGAAAAGAAGTACACCCAGAAAAACATCTGGGAGGGCAGGTGGCTAGGCAGCAGCTGTGTTTGGAACTGGTTAGGTGTTATTTTTATTACCAGAGGTGATCATGAATATTCAACAGTGGGAGGTCTGTCATATTACCCATGTCTTTTGTTTGAATTCAAGGCTTTTTGCAGCTCTCTCAAGGTGAAGAATTTGAGGAATTTGATTACCTGACTGCACATGCCCCTGTGAGCCTTGCCCTTAGGAGCATCGTAATTAGGATAGACTGCCCAATTAGTTTATTGCCCCAGTGGGAATCAGGATATTGACTAAAATATCTGGTTGGATCTTGTTATATTCATGAGGAATGATAAGAGGGAACTTTACAGTCATCCCTCTGTGTCTTCCTCAGGTACCTAGGAAGAAAAGGTGCCAGGAGCTGGGTGGGAGGAAGGCATTCATGGAGGGTCTGGTTGTAATTCCTGATAAATTGTGATTGATGTGACATGGGTCCTTCTACTCTTCTCTCAGGGCTGCCTGCTCATTACTAGCTAACTGCTCACCGTAGGCGGAGAGTGGGAGGGCAGGAATCAAGGAGAGGAAGAAAGAAGCAAATCATTTAAGGGACACAAAAATGGAAATTTATATGTTGGTGATAATGTACATGGTAAGATCTTTGATAGGAGTAACATACACTGTATTCATATTGGGAAAATTCATCTTCTGTGATGTACTGATATATAGGGAATGAATGTAAAAACATAGTAAAAGAAATGTGCTTATAAGGAAAAACTAGGCATGATTTCAAAGAAAATTTTTGCACCAAAATAAACTTGTCCTTTAATTCCATTTTCCATAAATCTTTTGAGAGACCTTTCGCACTTTCCAATCAAGCACATCCAGTGCTCTGGTTTTGGGTTTGCAAGTCGAAGAATTCTCTGTCCTCTCCTGAACGGCGGGAAATTGGGCCTCGGTGCCTTTAAATATGAAAAATTCCTGTTCCTCTGAATCATCCTGCGCTCCTATTTTAGGAATGAGGTTGACTTTAGTTTCTGTGTCGAATCTCCCTTCCTCTCTTGCCGAAGACCAGATTCTACCCCTCTGCAGTAGGAGGTGTTTTCACAAGTCCTTTTTATCTCTTGTGGCTGTTTAAAAGCCTGGCTGAATTCGCTAGCGAGTGCTGCAACGTGAAGACCAGCAACAGGAAGTGCGTCTGCTGAGGGCGGCAGAGGAGCGCGGATCTGCAGGAGAAGAGAGCCCCTTCCTGGTCTCCCTGCCTTCCCCGCTTCCATCCACACTCTGCCGCCCTTTCTCTAGAGTGGCGTTAGGCAGTTTAGGGGATCCGAGCCGGTGATGGTGCTGGGGAAGGGAGAGCAGGTGAGTGCTGGTGAAGAGGTGCCTTCTACAGGAAACTAAGACCCCACACTATTCGCGTCAGAGGCTGCCTGACTTGCTAGGCAGGCCCCTATATTCTGGTGTGTCTTGGAATCACAGCCACCCTCCTGGCTACTTTTTTACTCTGAGGACTCAATCTCTAGTTCCTTCTCTCTTTGGGAGTTTTGAACGGAACTCAGGGTCTCCCCGACTCATTTATAGGCACCACCCTGGCTCACCTGGGAAGCCAAGTGGAGATTCCAGAGCTTTATTTTTCAACTTATGTTTTATTTTCCATTTGGCTCTGGGGCAGAGGGCTGAGTTAATCATTTGATTAGATCACCACGTCCAGGAGTCCTTGTCCCCTCTGCCCACAATTCAGGCCTCCTGTCCCTTGTTTTAAGTGCTGTTACATCCTCTCTCATCCCCACTCCCTATCTCCCTCCCTTTCTTCCCAAAGGCAGCTCTCTAACACTTTTGGTCTGTATCTCTGAATTTCTCAGTATCTTTGCAGAGTGTATTTTTGTTTTGTGTGTGTACATTGATGATTATCTTTTAAAAATTTGCAAGAGGGCATGTGTGCTCACTCAAGAGAGACAGAAAGACAAAGTAAGAAAGCATCCCCATGGAGGATAGACACTCCCAAATCCCTTCTCCTCCTTTTGAGATTATGGGCACACACGCACACCCTATGTCTGACAGTGTTTCTGCCTGGCATGTTTTTCAAGCCACTTGGTCCAGGATTTGAACCAAGCCATGGGCCATGTGAGATTCAGCCACCTTAACCATCACTCCACTAGCCAGTCCCATTATTTTTTATCTACATGACCTGGGGCAGGTCATTTTTTCTATACTCCTCTTTCTTTATCATTATATGGGATCAATACTATCTTGTGGGGATTGAAAGAGATAGACCACTGGTAACAGTGACTGACACGACTAAGTAGCTGGTAAATGTTAGCAATTACTGTCATAGTATTTGTGTTTTATTTTGTTTATTGTTTTTTACTTTTTTTATTTGTTTGAAGTAAGCACTTGTTCTTTTTCTAAGTTTTATTTATTATTATTATTATTTAGAGATGTTTGTTATAAGGTACATGCAATCACCAGATGGAGAGAGGCAGTGAGAGGGAAAGTGAGAAATCCCCCCACCTCAGGGGGATGACCACACCACAGGGATGACCACACCCCAATCCCTCCTCCTCCAGTCTCCTCTTGAGATTTTGGGCACACACGCACATGTGCCAGGCATGATTTTCAAGCTGGGGGTCTGGGACTTGAACTATAGTTGGCCATGTGGGAGTCCAAAGCCTTCGCCATCATGACACTTGCTGGCCCAGTCCTTGCTCTTCAAGTTCTATCTACTTGCCAGATCCCAGTCCCTAACCACTACATATGTTACATGATGCACTGTCTCCACAAATTTTGTCCAAGAATATACAAGGTCCAGATGGCTGCTGGCCGGGCATATGAGGACACTTGATCAGACCAAGTCCCACTAGCTTGCTTGCATGGCCCGACCTGCCTGCCAATCTCTGGCCTGATTTAACTTGCAAACCCTTGGCAATCTGATCGTTATAAAGTGGGTGTCTCATTGCTTTCTTTTGGGTTTTCAGGTTACCAATGTGTTTGAGATCCCTTCTGACACCTTAGCTATCTGAGTATCCCCAGGGAACTCTACGTTCATATCCATGGCCTCTCTACAGTTTCTTTTTCTTGTTGATTCAAAGGCAATCTTCTTAGGTTCTTTGCTGCTTTCCAGTCCCAGGGACACAGTTAGGAAAGATGTACTCCCTACCCTCACGAAGCTCACAGCCTGGATGGGAAATGGTCACATGTGGTGGGACAAATCTGGGTTGGAGGCTGTGCTTAATGCTGGGGAAGCATCAGAAATCAGGGGACACACCCTGGGGTGGATTTAGCCACTAATGAAATTTCTTCTATTGTTATATTCTTGCTCGGACTTCACTGGGCAGAGCCCAATGTTAGCTAAGGACATCACTATTATGAGATCCCCTTTCCCCAGTCCTGTGGGTGGAAGAGGCACTTTCAGGCACCCCACCCAGTCCCCTCAGCTCTAAGATGTGTTTTATTTTAAGTTTCTATTCCATTTGGGGAAAGGCAAAAGGCAATTTCAAACAGAGGTGCTTGATTTCAACATTAGAAAATACTGCAAGTGACTCACAGCACGAAGGTAGAGGGTTATGTGAGTTTCATTCATCGCTCTATCCTCAGGGCCAAGCTTGGCCTTTAGGAGGAAGGCCTTTGAGTGTAGTGTTTTTTACATTGTTAGGGTGGGATGGGATCTGACAATATTGGGGCCACGGAAATTGTCCTCTGATACACCATGAGAGTGAGCTGTGGGGGTTAGTTAGCAGGCATCCTGAGGGCCTTGGTACGTTGCAGTGTCCAGCTTTCAAGGCCTCTTGGAGATGTTTAATCAATATATTTAATGAATGAAAAAAAAAAGTTTTAATGATGAGCCCAGAAGAATCCTTAAAAATCTTGAAATATTAAAAGAAAGTGTTCCCAGTTAACATCCAGTCCGGTCACTTACTTGGAATGTAGAAATGGGGCCCAAACAAAGTGACTCATCCAATGTCATGCAGCTTTGGATAAGCTGAGCTGAGCTGGCCAGGCTCCAGACCAAAAAGGCGCGCTCGGCCCTGATTGGATTCCCCGGTTCAGTTCTTGAGGGCAGTGACTGAAAATCTGCATGGCAACTGCAGAAGGAGTCGCTGCAGCTCAGACTCTTCAGGCCATCCTCCTCCTCCAATGGGTATGACGTGAGAGTTTACAAAACAGGAAGTACAGCGGGTGAGCCTTCTTCCGTTCTGTACTTGGCTCTCATCTTGCTGCAGACCGCGGGAGAGAAGAGGCCTGTGAAGACGGTGCTGCCATTGTGAGTGCTCTGGGATTTTCCTCTTTGGTAAGATCATCTGGGCCTTTGGAGAAGAAAGCCTTTGAATCTAGAATTTTCTAGGCTGCTGGAGTAGATTCCGGTTGCCTCAGGGCCAAGCAGATGATCCTTGTATCTGAATGTTAGCCTAGAACTTGGTAGTTCCAATGAGAGCCTTGCCGCGGGTTTGAGGCTGGTGGATTTCAAGGCCCCTCCAGGTTAGATTGATGGTGCCCCAAGTATGGCTGTTGATACAAGGGACTCATCCTTGTCCCGGCTAAATTTGTCAAAAAATAAAAGCCGAGATTTAAATCTCAACAGGCATTGCTGCCACGGCTGCTCCCACCAACCACACCCCTACCCACCAGCACAGTCACTCATTGACAGACACACATGGAGACACTTACACTGTATTAGTAAATCGGTTATTTATTTATTAATGTTTTTAAAAGTTAAGATTTTCTTTATGATAAAGTATGTGTGCACATGCATGTTTGTGTGAGAGAGGGCGAGAGGGAGAAGAGCACCTCCCCAGGGTCTGATCAGGTTGAGAGTCCCTTTATTGAGTCCTCAAGTCCATAGGATCCTGGGTACGCCTGTGTGTGCTGCCTTATTTGTTTTCTTGTTTTGTTTTGTTTTTGAGAAATTAGAAAGCTATAGAACAGGCCTGGCTTGAACATCACACTGGGTGCTTGTACATTTGTGCCCAAGATCTTGTGAAGAGAATGGAGGAGAAGAAATTGCAACATGGCCTTCCTCCCAGGGAGTGATTTTTCACTTAGTTTCGCTCTGTCGCTGGTGAGCGCATGCGCCCAATGACAAAAACTAAACTAAAAGAAAAACACAATTCAGAGAATACTATGGGAAACACAGATGGAGACATCAGAGATCTGTGCAAGGTTAAGTATTTATAGATGAAGTCATAAATTTCATTCAGCTTGAATATTATGAGTTTAGTTATATGTTGAGGTTTGAACAAATTTACTTGGTTGTACGAACACCCTGGCTGAGGGCCCTGCTGTGGACAGTGTTGATGTGCTGAGTGGATGTTGGTCAGGTTCTGGTGGAGGCCCCAGTCTAGGGGTTTGAGCCCAAAAGGAGCTTTTAGATACTCTCAAATTTAAAATGAGAAGCAGATTTTGGTCTTAGGTTAATGTAAGTTTTGTTTTATTCCCGTCCCCTCCCCCAGCTTCGAAGTAGTTATCCAGATCACTGGGGGAGCGAGGATGCTGCTAGGTGCTTGATAGAGTGAATATTTGTGACTGATGAAATATATGTATAGTTAAATTGTGGCATGTAAGATAACGGTAGGGTTGGGACTCTGGGATGAGATGTTGAGATCTTATCGTTTCTTTCTTTCCTGAGAGGAAGAGAGTACATGCATAAGAATGTAAGACAGACAGAGAGAAGCACCCTCAGCAGGGTTTCCTCACACCGTGACCCACTTGCCGCAGTCCTCCAGCTAGTTGGGATCCTGGACTTGTGTACCCAGTGTGCTTCAGGTCAACTCAGGACCTGAACCTAGGAGCGGCAGTGTGAGTTCTAGCACTGCACCAGTCAGTTTGCTACCATCTGTGCCACCACTGCTGGGCCTAGAGATGCTAAGGTTTTAATCTGGGGTCAGCAGGTGGTGTGAAGGTTAAGGTGGCAGATCCCACATGGCTATCTTCGGGATTTGAGTCCTGGACCCTGTGGTTTGTGAGTCAAGCTCTGTGTGTGTGTGTGTTTGTGTGCCCAAAACCTGAGAGGAAAATGGAGGAGAAGGGATTGTAGTGTGGCCATCTCCTCTGGAGGGTGATTTCTCACTTTTCCTCTCTCTTTCCGTCTCTCTCTGGCAAGTGCATGTGCCCTGTAGAAAAACAAACAAGATTTTAACCCAGATTCTAGCACTTTGTAATGCTCTGACCTGCTCTCCAGTGTGGTGGAGCTTTTAGAAAATTCTTGTTTTTGTGGTTTTGGTTTCTTGCTCATTTACAATTTCCTATCATTTTAAACTTTAAAAATATTGCGATTATATGTCTTTACTTGTTGAACTTCTTCACTACATTCCAACTTTAATTTGAATAAAATCTAAATCTTTATAGAGTATGTTATTGAAGCTCTTGAGTAAGATGCTGAAATCTGAGGCTTACTGTGTTACTAGCTTATTTCTATCTAGTAATAAATAATTCACAATCATAAATGAAACTGTAATAGCAATTTCTTTGGAGGTAGTAAAATAAGATAATTTTTTTATGTTTACATGGATGTAAACATGTATCATAATATAAATATTTATTTATAGTTAAATACTGTGAAGTATATTTTATTATATAAAATATTAATATATTAATATATTTCTATATTATATAATGTAAATATATTTATGTAAATTTATTATTTAACAGCTATTTATAACATATATTGCATGGCAGAACATTCACATTTATTTTTATATATATGCTGTATATGTGAATCAGATTGGGAGGAAAATCACCAAATGTGACAACAAATTATTCTTAAATGACAAGGTTTTTTTTTTTTTTTCCTTTTTCTTTTTTTAAATTTGCTATAGGGCACATGTGTTTGCTAGATAGAGAAAGTGAAAAATCACCCCTAGGGACAATGGCCATGCCCTAATCCCGTCTCTTCCATTCTCTCCTCTCGGGATTCCGGACACACACTCACATGCACCCAGCATACTTTTCAAGCTGTCTAGGTGTGACTTGAATCACACAATCGGCCTTGTGGGATCCAGTCCCCTTAATCTCTGTACCATCTGGTGGCCTCATAAAGATTTTAAGTGATTTTTATTTTCCCTTTATACTTTTCTACACTTTCTCTGCAGAACAAGTTTTACTTTTAATTTTTTTTCCTTTTTTTTCCTTTTTTCTTCCTTTTTCTTTTTTTCTTTCTTATTTTTTTAATTAATTAATTTACATTGATTCACTAAGCATTGTCACAGCATACAAAATATAATTTCCCATCCAGAAGATGCTGCACAGTAGCTTAATCATACATGTTATCATCACTAATTTTCCATTTCTAGTTTCATATATATACACATACATATATACACCTATATGTATGTATGTATATATATTCCCCTCCCCCTTTTCTCACCCTCTTCGGAACAGAAAAATACAACAAAATTTTATTTAAAATACATTAACCTAACAAAGTTTTTGCCTCGTTCATGCAGTGAGTCTAGCTCTCATAAACAGGAAACGTGCCCTGAAGACGATGCTAGTTAATGGTGTCGGTGTCATCATTCATCCTAGCAAGTGATTGCTCCCTGGGTGCTGTGCCTAGAGGGAAGTGTGACCAAAATGGAAACCAAAGATCGAATATCATGCTGTCGTATGTCCTGGGAAATGCTTTTCAGGGCCAGAAAAAAAAGTCTCATCGGGTCTTTTCCCTTTTATGTGTCAATTGTGATTTGATGGCAAAATTGGCCAAAGAAAAATCATCACGTTGTTGCAGAGGTAATGAGTGAGATGAGCCGGCTACTGAGTGCACATGCCTTATAGCAAGTTAAAAAAATACAAAAATAAAAAATTACATAGATCATTCTTTAAAAATTGAAAAAAAAGAAAATATATATGCATAAAATATTTGGTAGAAAAGAGTAAAATATTACTGTTTATATTGGATGGTGGAATTTTACATAATTTTTATTTTCCTTTTTTACCAGTATTTTCTTCCTTCCTTTCTTTCTTTCTCTTTCCTTTCTTTCTTTCTTTCTTTCTCTCTCTCTCTTTCTTTCTTTCTCTCTTTCTTTTCTTTTCTTTTCTTTCTTTCTTTCTTTCTCTCTCTCTCTTTCTTTCTTTCTCTCTTTCTTTTCTTTTCTTTTCTTTCTTTCTTTCTTTCTTCTTTCTCTTTTTCTTTCTTTCTTTTTTAAAGAGATTTTTTGCTATAGGGCAAGTGTATTTTCCAGAGAGACAGCGAGAGAGAAAGTGAGAAACTATCCCCCATGGGAGTTGGCCACTCTGCAATCCCTTCTCTTCCATTCTCCTCTTGGGATTTTGGGCACGCACGCGCACATGCTCAGCATGAGTTTCAAGCCTCTGGGTCCAGGACCATGAACCACAGTTGGCCGTGTGGGAGTCCAGTGCTTCAACTACTATGCCACCTGCCGGCCCCTCTTTTCTGTATTTTCTAAGATGATTACAGTAAGTATTATTACCATTAGGAAAAAAATAATTGTGGAGGAGAAAAAAGGAGGCCCTGCTTTTATTTGACTGGTTAGTTTTATTTTGTAAAATGAGATTTTAATAGGAATAACTTAGATTAAAAACACTTCTTTTTTGACAAGGTCTTTCTGTACTGTGATCCTCCTTCCTTGCATTCCAGCATTCCAGATCTCTTTTCAGACAGGGTGGTACTGTTTATCCAAGCCAACCTCCAGCTAGCAAGCCTCCTACCTCAGCTTCTTGAGTAGCTAAGATTATAGGTGCATGCCAGGGTCCAGGCTCCACTGACCTGGCCTTTAGGTTAGACCAGGGCTTGAATCAGGGCCTCCCATGTTGTCTCAGCTGTGGAGCACAGCTTTTGTTTTTTTTTTTTTTTTTTTTTTAAATAGTTTGTTTTTGTTGTTATAGGGTATGTGCATTCACCAGAGAGAGAAAGAGGAGAGAGAGAGAGAGAGAAAGAGAGAGAAACTGAGAAATCACCTTCCAGAGGAGATAATCATGCTGCAATCCCTTCTCCTCCATTCTTCTTTCAAGATTTTGGACACAGGGGCACATGCACCTGGTATGATTCTCAAGTTGCTAGGCCCAGGACTTGAACCATGCAGATAGCCACATGGAGTTCAGTGCTTTAACTGACACACAATCTGCTGGAGGGACACAGCTTTTAGTAGTGCATGCCGCTGTGGCTGGGCTCTCGATTTAAAATAGGAGAGGGGCCAGCGGTGGTTAAGGTGTAGGACTCCCACATGGCCAACAGTGGTTTGAGTCCTGGACCTGGTGGCTTGAAACTCACACCAGGCACATGTTTGTGTGCGCCTAAAATCTTTGTCTCACCGGTGAGCACATGTGCCCTATACCAAAAACAAAAACAAAAACAAAAAATCTAATAAAAAAATCTTAAGGAGGGGCGACTTTCAGGTGACGTGGTGGTTAAGGCACTAAATTCCCATACAGCAGACTACCAGTTTGCATTCCAGACGTGGTGGCTTGAAAGTCAGGCTGGGTGCATGTGCAAAATCCCAGGAGAAGAATGGATGAGAAGGGATTGTGGTGTGGCCATCCCTTTTGGGAGGTGATTTCTCACTTTCCTTCTCTCTATCTCTCTCTACAGCATGCACCCTATCGTAAAAACATAATATATATATATGTGTGTGTGTGTGTGTGTGTGTGTGTGTGTGTTTCAGGAGCGTGGATCTAATGGTACTCAACAGGATTGGATCTAGTTTTGATCCTTCCTAGCATATGAACAGAAGTAAGTCTTGAAGTAGAGATTTTAACTTAGGAATATGTGCATTTAGAATGAGTAATACATTTGCATGCTAAAAGTTCAAAATATATAAACTGCACAACAGGGTACAGAATGCAAAGCGAGTTTCACTTTTACCTCCACCCTTAGACCTCACCACATCCACACCCACCTCTATAGTTTCACTCTTCTTAAACACCCCAAAGCAGCTTTCTGTGAGTTCTTCTCAGAACTCTTCCGTGAATACACACATATATTCACCAAGGAATACGTTCTATAGATCGCATGTACTCAACAATGTTTGTACTTCACCAGCTTGGTAGTCGAAAAATGATTTTTGTTACATAATTTTGGTTTGCTGCGTTCTAATTGTAAATGAGGTTGAACATCTTTTCAAATGTTTAAAGGCCATTGGTCTTAAATATAAAGCTGTTGGTGCTTACTTTCTCTGAACTGGGATTCTTATCCATTTATGGATTGGGTTCCTGGTCTTTTTCTTTCTTTTTTTAAAACCAATTTATAAGAAGCCTATCATAATAAAATTAACCCATTCTTACTTTAAAAATTGTATGTATTGGGACCAGCAGATGGCTTAATGGTTACATCACTGGACTCCCACGTGGTTGACCACAGTTCAAGTCCTGGATCCAGCAGCTTAAAACTCACTCCAGATGCCTGTGTATGTGTGCCCAAGATCCCAGGAGGAGAATGGAGGAGAAAGGATTGAGGTGTGGCCATCCCCCCTGGGGGTGATTTCTCACTTTCTGTCTCTCTGTCTCTCCGTTTCTCCAGTGAGTGCATGCACCCTATAGCAAAAATCTCTCTCTCTAAAATAAATAAATGATCTTTTTTTTTTTTTAGTCCAGTGAAAAGTTTATTTAATTTTTTTTTCTTTTTGCAGAAAATTTATTATTTAGGGACATTTATCAATCTTTTCCTTAATGGCTTTCAGATTTCCTGCTATACTTAGAAAAGTTTTTCACTGCTGCAAGATTATTTTTAAAAGTTTCTATCATGTTTCTTTCCACTGTACTTTAATTTTAAAGTTTAACTCTTTGATCCCTCTGCAACTCAGTTCAGTTAGGATCAATTTCAGTTTGTTCTAGAAAGTCTACCTAATCGTTTTAAATCTATGTGTTGAAAAAGCTACCTTGGGCTAGCCCCATAGCTTAGTGGCTAAGTGAAGCCAGATCCCACATAGTGGGTCATGATTTGATTCCCTGCCCTGGTGCCCTGAAAAACATACTGGGCGGGTGTGTGTACATACCCCAAGTCCCAGCAAGATGAGGAAATGCAGAAGGGACTGTGGTGTGGTCACATCCGATGCGTGATGCCTTCTCATTTCTTCTCTCTCTCTCTGCTTCTCTCTCTCTCTCTCTGGCAAGCACATCCACCCTCTGACAATTAAAAGAAAAGAAAATACATGGGTTGTGGTATTCAACAGTGATAGTCAGGGTTTGTGTTTCATTCATGAATGGTGGCAAATGCAGGGAGCTTAAAGAGCCAGAAACATATCTGCCTTATAGCAGGGCGGGAAGCAAGCCCAAGCAGCTAGGGTTATCTAATTTTATGGAAAGCGCCCGAGTAGATGGCGTGTGAGATCACAGACATGATGGCACTTGAAGGGACTGGAGAGGTTTTCTAGTTCAAGGTTCTCAAACGATGGCCCTCCAGGATCACCTCTGAAAGGCAAATGAGCTCCGAGTAAGGCTTCAACAGAGTTCAACTTTGAAGAGTTTGAAAACCTCCACTTTCAACTGAATTTTCATGTTTTTCAATTCAGAAAACTTGGAAGACAGAAGAGTGCTGTTCAAGGCCCCATGCCCTCATGTCAGGGCCCCCAGACAGGAGCTGTCTCCTTTTAGGCTGGCATTTATTTGGCATTCATTTGTTGCTGGGCGTTATTCTAAATGCATTATTTATTTATTTTTTTTTAGAAAGAATTTTGCTATAGGGCAAGTGCGTGCACCAGAGAGATAGAAAGCAAGAAATCTCCCCCCCGGGAGGGATGGCCATGCCACAGTCCCTTCTACTCCATTCTTCTCTTGGGATTTTGGGCAAGCACACACACACACACACACACACACACACACCCCTCGCCTGAGTTTTAACCCACTGGATCCGGGACTTGAACCGTGATCAACTACGTAGGAGTCCAGCATTGTAACTGGGATTCAGAAGAACACCCATCAGGGCAGCAGAGGGCACAATGTAACCATCTACTGCCCTGATGGGTGTTCTTCTGAATCCCATTTACGGAGGAGGAATTGAATTGTCTAGGGCCTGGCTGCCACCATTACAGCTGGGTTTGATCTAAGGTGAAGCTCATTCTCCTAACCGGTCCCCAGCTTCCTCTGATGGAGAGTGGCATGATTTTTACACTGATACTGCAGCCTGCACCGTGTCTTGTTCCTAAGAAGAATCTAGTCCACAAACTCTGCCCCTAGGACTCCTCTCATCAGGGACATGGGCTGCCAGAGTAGGGAGGCCAGCACATGCTGGAGAAATCAGTCAAGGTGGTCGAACCCTGGGGCTCATGGGAGGAGAAACCCTGGATCCTGGGCTGCTGGCATGGAGATTGTCTGAGGTGTTCTGAAACACTACCCTCTCCTTTTAAAACGTGTAAGTATGAAGGGGTGGTGTCTTCAAAAAGTTTATGGAAAATGCATGTTATGAAAGCTATGCATGTATTTCAGTTTTCTTTTGCATCAAAATAAACTTGTACTTTAATTCATTTTTGAAGTCCCTGCCTATGTAAAAAGGCCACAAGTTCAGCCCCACAGTGTGGCGGTTAAGCACTGTGCAGAGGGAGCTGGATCCCACAAGGCCAACTCCGATTCTAATCCTACCCCAGCAGCTTGGAAAAGTCACTCGGCACATGTATGCATGCATGAGATCCTGGATAGATCCTGCTACACGCTGGCACAACTCTCTGACCGTTGGCTTGTTTGTTTATCTACTTTCCTAGATAGCAAGACACTTGAGAGCAGGAACTTGTCCTGTTGTGTGTGTGTGTGTGTGTGTGTGTGTGTGTGTGTGTGTGTGTTTTTTTTTTTTTTTTTTTTTTTTTTTTTTTTTTTTCTCTCTTCTCTCTCT
>NW_006159858.1:3370327-3378296 GCF_000334495.1 Tupaia belangeri chinensis
ATACACTCGAGAGCGGGATCTTGTGCTGTTGTGTGTGTGTGTGTGTGTGTGTGTGTGTGTGTGTGTGTGTGTGTTTTGTTTTATTTTATTTTGTTTTGCTTGTTTTCCTCTCTCTTCCCTGCATCCACAGCAAAATGCCTAGAATATAGTAGATGCATTAGCATCTGATGAAGGGACAAACCAGTAAATGGTATTTTTCTTTTTCATCTGAACAGAGCATTGTATTTTGACTTAGGTTTCTAATACATCCTCCTACCTCTTGACGAGAATGGATTTTAATCTATGTCTGTATGAAATTGGGGAGCAACTGGAAAGTGATGAACTGGCCTCCCTCAAGTTCCTGAGCCTGGACTACATCCCTCATAAGAAGCAGGAACCCATCCGGGATGCCCTAAGTTTGTTTCAGACACTCCAGGAAAAGAGGATGTTGGAGGAAAGCAATCTGTCCTTCTTGAAGGAGTTGCTTTTCCAAATTAATAGAGTGGATCTGCTGACCAGATGCTTAAACACTAGCAAGGAGGAGATGGAGAGAGAGCTTCAGATCCCAGGCAGGGCTCAGATTTCTGCCTACAGGTAGGTAGCAACTTGGCAGGGTGGGGACTGGGAGATGTGGGTTAAATGAACACATCTTTGTGGGCAGGACTGATCAGAGGTTGTCTGTATGGGAAGAATCTGAGAAAACATCAGATCGGGACCAGATTGAGACATTCAGGAGTGGGCCTGAATTTCAGGTCCGTTACCTGGTAGTTAAATGTGCTGGATCCAACATGACTGACTGCATGGTTTGAGTGCCAGACCCTATAGCTTAAAAACACAATATCCCAAAGCACAATATCCAATATCCCAAAAGAAGGAAGAGAAAGAGGAGAAGGGATTATGGCATGACCACTCTATGAGTGGTTTTCTCGCTCTGTCTCTCTAATGAGCACACATGCCCTCTGGCAATTTTTTTTTTTTAAAGTAGGGCCTTATGTGTTGTTCAGAAAAAACCAAAAAGCTAAAACCATAAAAGAAACATTTTTGGGGGGGCTGGCTCCATGGTCTTGTGATAAGGGAGCCAGACCCCACATTACCGACTGAGATTTGAATCTCAGCCCAGGTGGCTTGAGAAACACACTGGGCACATGTTCATGAGTGCCACAAAATCCCAATTGGATGGAGAAATGGAGATGAGATTGTGGTGTGACCATACCCCATCAAGGCGGTGTTCTTTCTTCCTCTCAAAGTCCGACATCAAGATGTCCACAGGATAGGTTCCATTTTGGAGGCTCAGAGAAGACCTGTTTTTGGCCTTGCTCCTAGCCTCTGGTGGTTCTAGGGGATCCTTGGTGCTCTTTGTCTTGTAAGTGCATTGTTCCAGTCCCGCCCATGTTCTCTTCTGTGTCTGTCTGAATTTTCTTCTTCTCAGAAGGACATCAGTCATTAAAGCCCACCCTAATCTAGTATGACTTTATCTTAATGAGATTAAAAAAAAAACTATGTAAGAATGGCTTTCACTTTTTAAAAAATGTAGTTAATTTTATTGCCAGAGTGTATGTGCGATTGAGAGAGAAAGAGAGAGAGTACTCCCCAATGGGGCAGGGTCATGCCACAATCCTTTCCTCCATTTCTCTACTCCATCAGGATTTTAGGCATGTATGCACATGCACCTGGCATGTTTTTCAAGCCACCAGGGCTGGGATTCAATTCCTCGTTAGCCATAGGGGATCCAGCTCCTAATGCATAGCAGTTAACCACTGTGCTATGGGACTAAATCCGTAATGAGATTTTATCTCCAAAGATCCTTTGCTTAAATAAGGCCACATTCTCATGTTCTAGGTAGACATAAAGTTTTGGGGAGAGGAGAGGACACTATTCAGTCAGTATTAGTATACTGGATCGCTTTGGGTTTACTCAAGTTGTGAAGTCTTATGAGGAATTCATTCATCAAGCACCACTTACTCTGATTTTTCTAGTTTGTTCTATTGCTAGTAACAGAAAATACATGAGTCTGGGTAATCCAAGACAATGGAAGTTGATTCTGCTCATGGTTTGAACGTCCAAGGTCCAGGGGCCACAACTGACAAGGCTGCTTCACAGCATGGTGGAGGGCAGAAGAGCATGGCCTGTTTCCTGTCCTTAAAAACCTGTTAGGACTCAATCATGGAGGCCATCCCTGATGACCTTAATCCTAATCTCTTCCCATAGATCTGCCTTTCAACATCTTAATCAGATCAAATGGTCATCCTGTTTACTCCCATCACAACCAAATCTCAACACGTAAATCTTGCAGGGGACATTCAAACCATACCCCTTACAAAACAAAAGTCCCAGCACTAGGAAAACTGGGGGAGGGTTTCATTTCGTGCCCACCATCTTGGTCTTCTGAAGGTTTAATTTCTGCCATGTGCACTTGACTGAGGTGATCCTCCAATGCCAAATAACAGCATTGTGGCCATGTGGGGTCTGGCTCCCTTAATCACCAGGACATAGGGCAGTCCTCCTTCTAATTTTTGTCCTAGTTGGTCTTCTGCCTCCAGTTCTTCCAGTCAATCCTCCACATTTTAAATGTTAATCTCAAATCAGATGGATCAGTCTGTTAAATTCTTTAATACACTGGCTTAGAGATAACAAGGTTAGCACAACCATGACCTACTGCTCGTTCATTGTCGAATGTTAGCCAGGAGATTAAAAAATGTGCTAGTGTGGCTACCTACCATTCTAAGAAAACACTAGACATTTATAGGTAGCCATTATGGAAAATGATAATGGCTACCTATAAAATAAGTATCTTAAAACTATCTAGCCATCCAGACAGTATGACAAGAGAAAGCCTGTGGATTTCAATAATATGAAAAGGAGGATAAAAATACCTTGAAATAAAGCTAAAAGAGTCTTAATAGCTTTTGATTAGATCAATCTTGGCCAAACTGAGAAACCTTTATAGAAATACTTGTAGGATAGATTCCATGAGACAAAGGGTGAGACAGAAAATAATATTGTGTAACTTCTGCTTCTATACTATTTTTGTTTTCAGAATTTAAGTTTTCTAATTTAATATTGAAGTTGGCATATTTTTGTATTCAAGTTATTTTCCTTTCCATCAGAATACTGAAAAGTTTGACAGTTTATAAAACATTTCTTTGTTGACTTATCCCAAGAGCCTGAATGTGCTAGACATAGATTAGGAAATAATAATGTCTATTGCTTAATGAACACTTCATGTGTTGCCAAATCCTTGACACCTCCCTATGACATAGATACAATTATTTTCAGCCTACAGATGAGGAAAAATTGTCTAAAGTCATACAGCTAAAAGATGGTGGAACCAAAGTTCCAACACCAACGGACTGGAGTCCCTACACTTAACACACACTGTACCTCACAACCCTCTGGGCTTTTGAAAATAAGATGGGTATGGACCTGGCTATCAAGGGACTTGGACAGTCTCATGAACAGACAGTGGTCATGTGTGTGCTATCCTTTGGGTGAATGTCCTTCAGGTGAAGGGACAGTGAAGTGAATGCAGCCCCGAGAACGCTCAGCCAATGCTTGAACTGATTGTTGGAGGATGAGTGGAGTCTGCAGATAGGCGAGGGAATAGGAGATGTGGGGGCACTGCACAGCCAGGTGAGAGGGTGGGGCAGAGGGTGTGTTTGGAGCTTCCAGTCCTTTGGTGTTGGTAGAGTCTGTGAAGCTGTCGGGGAGGTATGATGGAGTCTCTAGTCCAGAACCAAGTGCTCGGCCGTCTCACTGAAGGTAAGACTGGGAGAACAATGACCAGCTTTCTTAAAAAAGTGATGATCCGATTTGAATTTTGAAAAGCATGATTTTGCAAAGTCAAAGATTTTTTCTAATGCAACAAGATCTTGATTTTATAGTGAAAGATAAAGAAAAATGAACTTCATTGAACTAAAATTAATGGAAAGAAAAAGTTGGTGGAACTTTGAATTGTTAAGGGTGAGTCACTGGAGTCCACTCTGACTCCACATATCAAACTGGAAAATAGGAAAGCATTTCTGAAGTGTCTTCATTTTCCACCACAGGGTCATGCTTTTTCAGATTGCAGAAGATGTCACCAAACTGGAATTACGTTCTTTTAAGTTTTTTTTGAGGCAGGAGATCTCCAAATGTAAACTGGATGATGACATGGTAAGACCTGGTACCTTGCTAAGGTTTGGTCCTGAGCGTTGGCCAGCCAGTAAGGATTTCTGAGACTAGAGAGAGGCCAGAGCAATCCTGATTCCCACTTCTGAACCAGGGGGAAGAATGTTGCCAGGAGTGGGTGTTGTAGATGCGATTTCTCTATGGTGTGAAGTGCTGTTCACATTAGTTACCGAGAGTAAAACAGAGCCGGGAGCCAGGAGAAGGCGTCCAGCTGTGCAAGCCCAGCACAGTGTGGGGCCCAGAAAGGCCAGGAGAAAAAGCAGGGGCCTAGACATTTCCCTACTTCTGCAATACCTGAAAACATCTGGGACCTGGAACTCTGTGTGTGTGTTCTATGTGTCTGTGTGTGGCACGTGTGTCTCTGTGTATGTATGGTGTATGTGTTTATGTGTCTTTGTGTCTGTGTGCATGGTGTCTGTGTGTGTGCCTCTGTGTCTAAGTATCTGATGTGTGTATGTGCCACATGTGTGTGTGTATGTGGTATGTGTATGTGAGAACTCAGATCTGGAGGTAGATTGGGTGCAAGAGGCAATGTTGGGGTGTGAGGTGGTTGTCACCATGGTGACCAGAAGCTACGTCTCGGCTGTGCACATTAGGCTGTTTCCAATTCAGACGGAACACAGAGTCTGGGGGGGCTGGGTGACCAATGACACTGCTTCCTCTTTCTTGGCGAGATAAACTCCCTGCTCATCTGTCAGGTCAGGTGTAGAGACCAGCATGTGTAGCAGGAGGTATGATTGGGACATGAGGGGCCCTTGGCTTGAAGAAAGTGGGAGTCTAAAAAAATCTACATGGCTGACCATAGTTCGAGTCCTGGACCTGGTGACTTCAAACTCATGCCAGGTGTGTGTGCATGCATGCCCAAGATCTCGGGAGGAGAATGGAGGAGAAGGGATTGCCACATGGCCATCCCCCATGAGGCATGGTTTCTTACTTTTTGTCTCTCCAGTAAGCACACGCACCCTATAGCAAAAAAACCTCCCCCCTCCAAAAAAAAAAATCTAATTTAAAACTCAGTGTGGCTCACGCTATTCTTCCCCTTGTTTCTCTTTTCCTAGAGCTTGCTTGATATTTTTGTAGAGATGGAGAAGAGAGTCATCCTAGGGGAAAGAAATCTGGACGTCCTAAAAAGAATCTGCGACCAAATCAACAAGAGCCTGCTGTTGAAAATCCGTGATTATGAAGAATTAAGCAGAGGTAGAAATCACCTGGCACATTTGAAGGGGCAAAATGTATTCTTAACAAGTCCCTCCTGTCACAACAGCTTCTAATCAAGTGGGTATTTCTCTTTATCTCAGAGAGAAGAGGGAGCCTTGAAAGGAGTGCAGATGGACCTTCAAATGGTAATACTCAAAGATACATTTCGAGACTTACTGAGTTACTGTACTGCCTGCTCTCCTCATGCCTCCTCCCTCAACACCCCCACGTCTGCCTGCATCCTAGTGGACCTGCTCCCCTGATGTCACGGAGAGCTCAGTGCCAACTCCTAGTCACCTGCCTCCCACATTGCAACATGTACAAAGAGTTGCCAAAAGGCAGTGACCCTGACCCTCAGGCTGGTGAATTTGAAATAGGTAGAGAGTAAGTCAATAATGAGGCTTTAACTTTGTGTGTGTTTTGTTCTTTGGATTTATTTACTTGTTTATTGTTGGCCCTTGACATGTGCTGTGTTATGCACCAGGTAAGCTGATTCAAGTTATTTTTCAGAGCTTTTTGGTTAAGTCACCTTCTCTCCCCCGCCCCTCCACTTTTTTTAATTGCTAGAAGGTACATAAGCTTGCCAGAGAAATAGAGAGACAGAGAGAGAGAGAGTGAGAGACAGGGAGAAAACACACCCAATGGGATATGGACATAATGCTTTCTCCATTTCTCCATCCTGTTGAGATTTTGGGCACCCAATGCATTAAAACAAAACAAAACAAAAACTTATTTTCTTTTTAAAATCCTGTTACGTTTTATTTATTTTATTTTAAAATTGCTATAGGGTGTGTGTGCTTCCAAGAGAGAGATGGTCAGGGGTGGGAAGTGGGGTGGGGAATGGCCACATCACAGTCCCTTTTCCTCCATTTTCCTCTTGGGATTTGGGCACACACACACACACACACACACACATCAGATGTGTTTTTCACCTCCAGGACTTCACGCAATTCACAATGTGGGGTCCAGCCGCCTTAACCACCATTCCACCAGCTGGCCCCAGCGCATTTTTAAAAAGGCATTTGGGGAGCTGGCAGTGACGTGGTGGCTAAAGGCGCTGGACTCCCACATGGCCAAACATGGTTCGAGTCTCAGACCTGCCTGCATCTTCTTTTCTCACTTTCCTTCTCTCTTGTCTCTCTGGTCAAATTGGAAAATGATAATGAATAAAGTTAAAATAGAATAATTCTTTTTTTTAAAAAAAGGAATTTGGGCTAGAATTTAAACCACTTGACCATCTATGTAGGACTTGCTCCCTTAACCACTAGGCTATGGAACCAACCCAAGAGCGCTTTAAGGAGTGAAATTCTTTTAAACCAGTAATTCATCTTTTTTTTTAGAGGTTTTCGCTATAGGGCACGTGCACTCACCAGACAGCCAGAGAGAGATAGAGAGACAGAAAGCGAGAAATCACCCCCCAGGGGGGATGGTCATGCCACAATCCCTTCTCCTCTCAGGATCTTGGGCACACACGCACATGCGCCCGGCATGAGTTTTAAGCCACTGGGTTCAGGACGCGAACCACGGTCGACTACGTGGGAGTCCAGCGACATAGCCATTACGCTAACTGCTGGTTCCCAAACCAGTAATTCATCTTGAACTAGTGGGCTCATTCATGAATATCTCACAAGTCCCACAGAACTCAATCTGCCAATGTGGAAGACTACCATGACGCTTCTTGATCATGATTTTCCCTTTGGTGATGAGGTAGTCTGGTCTTGTGTTTTCAGAAGCATGTTAATTGTCCTACCTGCATAATCTCTACAGACTTAAAGGAGATTCTGTTCAAGGCAGTCAGTGAACTTTCATTTTAAAGTGAACCTTATGTTGGGGCCAGCAGGTGGTATAGTGGCTAAGGTGCTGGACTCCCATGTGGCCGACCATCATGGTTCGAGTCCTGGACTCAGTGGTTTGAAACTCATACCAGGAGCATTTTTTTCCTCCCCTTAAAATAAAAATTAAATTATTTGACATACTTTCACCGAATATCACCACAGCATACGAAATGTGATTTCCCAGCTAGAATACACTGTAAAGTGGCTTATCATACATGTTATAAAAAACAAATAATTTTTCATTTCTTGTTTCTTGCATATATATTTTCACCCCTATTTCTCACTCCCTGGCATTTCCCATCCTCTTCCAACCCTGTCTCTGGTATCTGCACTTTTCATTTCTTTATTCTTTCCCACATTGTATTGATTCACAAAATATCTCAATTAATCTAAATACTTTCAATAGTAAGTTCAGCTGATAATATACATATCTGTGAACAAAAGTTGACTTTAGGCATGAAATTCTGTGGGTAGAATGAATATACTATAAAATAGCACATAGCTGAGGCTATATAGCTTACTGTGGTCACTAACTAGGTTTTTTTTTTTTTAATTTTTATTTTCTACCTTAATTCACTGTACACCATCACAACCCACCAATAAATTTTCCATCCAAAATACACTGTGTACTGGTTCAATCAAGCACATCAACATACATGTTCTCAGCAAGTAATTTTCCAATTCTTACATCCTGCATACCTTGCCCTTTGTCTTGCCATCCCTGATTCCCCATCCCCCACCCTCTGCCATGTCCCATCTTCCTCCTCCATTGTCCCTGGCATCCATGATTG
>NW_006159858.1:3379317-3397751 GCF_000334495.1 Tupaia belangeri chinensis
GAGGGGGCAGGGCCCGCCTCCTGCCCCCGCCTTGGCGCGGGTCCTGTGGGGGACGTGCTGAGCCCGGGAGGGCCCGTGCAAGTCCCGCCGCCAGTCGCAGCCATCCTAACTAGGTTTTTTTTAAATACATTTTTTTTAAATTTCAAGAAAGACAATTTTAACTTTAATAAATACAAATTCAAAAATATTGGGACCAGCAGTTAGCGTAACGGCTATGTGGCTGGACTCCCACGTAGTCGACCACAGTTCGAGTCCCAGACCCAGTGACTTAAACTCACGCCAGGCACGTGTGTGTGCATGCCCAAGATCCCGAGAGGAGAATAGAGGAGAAGGGATTGCGGCGTGACCATCCCCTCTGGGGGGTGATTTCTCGCTTTCTGTCTCTCTATCTCTCTCTGTCTGTCTGATGAGCACATGCACCCTATAGCAAAAAAAAAAAAGAAAAAAAAACTCTCAAAAATAAAATTAAGAGAACTTTGCTAATACTTAAAGCCAGGAAACAGGTTAGGATTCTGTTCAAATAGTAGGTACCTACCCACAACTCCAAAAAAGACAAAACTCCTTAACACTGGAAAACAAAGCATAGAAGATCAGTAATGTTTTAGTTAAAAGTCATCAAATTCTATTTCACCAGTTCAATCTCATGTACTTTATCTTCTGTTGTGGCCCAATCTTTCCATTTAAATTCTGGAAGATAACTTTCAACTCTGGACTTGTCCCTACCATTAAGCTGATCATTTTCTTAGTTGTTTTAGAACTTATTTCTGTGTGTCTGACTTTATTTTTCCAGGAATAGCACTCTCTTCACAACTTCCTGGAGAGCTGGTCTGGTGTTGGCAAATTCTTTCAGGTTTTGTTTATCTGAGAATGTTCTTGTCTTCTCTTCCCATATGAAGGATACTCTTGCCAGATGTAGTATTCTTGATTGAAATTGTTTTTCACTCAACACTTCAGATATATTTTCCCATTCTTTCCTTGCTTGTATTATTTCAGATGAGAGGTCTGCTGTTAGCCTGATGGGATGTCCTTTGTAGGTAACTTGAAGTTTCTCTCTTGCCAATCTTAGTATCTTGTCTTTGTCCGTGGTTTTGGCCAGTCTGGCTTTAATGTGTCTTGGAGAAGATCTTCTTGGGTTGATCCTATTTTGGGGTCCTTTGTATTTCTTGGGTCTGGATCTTTGAATTACTCTCTAGGTTTGGGCATTTTTCTTCCAGGATTTTATAGAATAGATTGTCAATGCCCTTCTTAGTCTCTTCATCTTCTGGGATACTGATTATCCAGATGTTTGGACATTTAATGGTATCTAGTATTACTTGTACATTATTCTCATTTTTTGAGGGCTATTTTCTCAGTCTTGTGGTAGATTTTAATAGTCCAGCAATTCTGTCTTCTACATCTGAGATTCTATTAATTTCTGTATGCTCTAGTCTGCTTTTAATACTTTCAAAGGAGGTTTTGACTTCCTGTATTATAGCCTTCATCTCCAACAGTTCCATTTGACTCTTTTTTATGGTGTATATTTTCTCTTTCAATTCTCACAAGAACTTCCTCACCTCCTGGAACTCATTGGCTTTTTTTCTGGAGTTCATTGTCTCTCTTCTCTTCCATTTCTGTTAGCTTTATGACTATGAATACTCAAAATTCTTTATCAGACAATTCCATGAGTTCCATTGTACTATCTGTGGATGAGGAGGAGTTATACTTTTCCCTTGGGGGAGAGGCATTTTCTTGGCTTCACATATTTCTTGTGCTCCTGTGGTAATTTCTAGTCATCTGATGTGTTAGTCCTTTCTTCCTAATTTGTAGAAGATCAATCTGAGCAGTCAGAGGCTCACAGGAGGACGTGGTCTGCAAACTCATTGGCCTTGTGTTTTTCTCCCTTTGTGTCACAGATTCAGTGGGAGTTGAGGAATATGAGGACACAAATAATATTTGGATTTTGGCAACTTTTCACTTAGACCTGTCTAGACACTCAGTGCCTGGAGGCTGAGCAGCAAAGTGATGAGAGGAAAAAAAAAAAAAGGATAAGAAAACAGAGAAAGAGAGAAAGAAAAAAGAGAAAAAAAGGAAAAAGCAAAGAAGCAAAAATTATTTATTTGCTAATTTTAAAAAACAAAAAATGAAATCACTAGATCTCAGCTCTCATGGCGGACTCAGTCTTCTTCTGGCCTGCCCTTTCTGTTTGCCTAGATAGGAGGAGGAAAAGGGATTATTACCAAGATAAAGGAGGATTTCAGAGCCAAGAAAAAACTTTACCTTAAAAATTTTTTTTAAAAGAAAATTTTTTTTTCCTTTGGAGAGGTTTTTTTTTTTGTTGTTTTTTTGTTTTTTTTTTTTTTTTGTTTTTTTTGTGTATTTATTTATTTATTTATTTGGACAGGTTTTTGCTATAGGGCACATGCACTCGCCAGACAAACAGAGACAGACGACGACCATGCCGCAATCCCTTCTCCTCCATTCTCCTCTCAGGATCTTGGGCATGTACGCACACGCACCCGGTGACTCGAACCACGGTTGACTACATGGGAGTCCAGCAACATAGACATTATGCTAACTGCTGGTCCCAAAATAAAACTTTTAAAAGTGAAAAAAACAGAGACAGGGAGACAGAAAGAGACAGAGACAGAGAAAAGGACATAGTGGGCACCACCAGGGTGACTTCTCAGCAGAACATCTTCTTTGCTTTTCTCCCTGAAATCACTAGATCTCAGTTCTCATAGCAGACTCCCATACCAGGAACATTTGAGTTTGTGCCCAAAATCCCCAGAGGAGAATAGAGGAGAAGGGATTGCAGTGTGGCCATCCCTGCTATGGGAGAAAAACACATCAGGTGTGTGTGCATGTGCGCTCCCTTTCTGTGTCTCTGTTTCTCTGGTGAACGCATGTGCCCTATAGCAAAAATCTCTCTTAAGAGAACCATATGTTGGGGAACCAGCAGTTAGCGTAATGGCTATGTCACTGGACTCCCACATAGTCGACCGTGGTTCGTGTCCCGGACCCGGTGGCTTAAAACTCACGCCGGGCGCGTGTGCGTGCGTGCCCAAGATCCCGAGAGGAGAATGGCGGAGAAGGGATTGCGGCGTGACCATCCCCCCTGGGGGGTGATTTCTCGCTTTCTGTCTCTATGTCTCTCTCTGTCTGTCTGGCGAGCGCACGCGCCCTACAGTGAAAATCTCTCCAAAAAAAAAAAAAAGAGAACCATATGTTATCTTATTTCTTTACCAAAGCATTTTCCTGCTATGTCTCACTATATATGTGTCTCTTCCTTGCTTGTAGGGGAGGGGCCATCTGGAATGCTGGCAATGGCGGATTCTTCTAGAGAACAAGACAGTGAGTCACAGGTACATGGAAACCAACCTCCACATCCTCTTTCACTTTGCATCACCACATCCTCTTGCCCTTTGCATCACAGAGACTAGCCATTGTATTTATTTATTAGCTTTTAATTTTTGTCTTCACTGCCATGGAAACCAATAGCAGGTGATACTTGTTGAAAATTTTGAGAACAGTTGAAAAGAACCCAAGAAGTTAAAAATGTGACTTAAGCTTTTAAATGTGATCTCTTTAGATTCCTATATGTTTCAGCTTTATTTCAAAACTAGAGACAAAGGTATTGGGATAGTTGGTGGGTATAGGGGTGTGGGGTGGGAAGTTTCCTACTCAACCCTTTGGCAGCAGGGGGAATGCTTTGGAAGAAGAGTCTAGCAGGACTGGAGAAGGCAAAGACCTTCCTATGGCTTGACATGTCAGGAGGTTTCTGCTGTGTGATGTGTTGTAAGGGGTGAACACTCCTAATCTAGCCATCTCTACGTGTCATCTCCATGAGCCAGCAGAAAATGTCCTTTCTAGACAGAATATCTTCTCCTTACAGGACCTTCCACAGTTCACCAGGTACATTCTCACTCATTAACCCTTTCACTCCTCCCTATGGCAGGAAGCAGAGGAAACCCTGAACAACTGAATTAGACCTGAGAGAGACCTGAGAAAATTACCAGACCCCTCTCACTGAAAATAAAGGCTTAACTGAAGTAACATGGCACTCTTTAAACAGTATAGTACTCTACAGTGAGCATCCCGGGCCAGCCCATGGCCTGGTGGTGAAGGAACCAGATCCTACATGGCTGATTGCGTAGTCCATGTCCCAGACCAGCAGCTTGAAAAACATGACTAGCACATGCTTGTGTGAGTCCAAAATTCTGAAAGGAGGGAGAAATGGAAGAGAAGGGATTACAGCATGCCTCATTTCTCTCCTTCCCTCTTCCTGTCTCTTTCTTTGGCCTCTCGCAAAAACAAACAGACAAACAAAAAAACAATAAAATAAAATGTCACACGAGAAGTCTCAGCTGTTCATGAAGAAGCAGGGATGAGTTGAATGGATAGCCCAGAGAAAACCTAGGTCATGGAGGTCCAGCCCAGAGACATTCATTCATTCATTCAGCAACTCTTGATTGAGCTCTCGCAAGTCAAAGAAGCCTTACTCCTGGCACAGGTGTTACCTGACTTGAAGCGTCTTATGGATAGTAAAGGAAGCAGAAATAAGAACAAATGTGATAACTTAAAAATGATGACAACAGTATTAACATATGTGCTTGAGATGCCCCAGTGATGGGATGCTGGCTTTCCAAAGATGGGGTAGAAGTCTTGAAATCCTGTGTGAGAGAAATAGCAGAAAATAGTTCTTCAGGGAAACACTCCCAAGTGAGAGTGGAGCAATAGAAAGTGCACTTGTTCCCTAGTCTGGCTTAGAGGCTATCTCCTGATTAGGTAGTTTTTTGTTTACCTTCTAATGTTTGATCCACAGAGTCAGCTCCTGGGCTGGGTTTTTTGTTTTCCAGACATTGGACAAGGTTTATCGAATGAAAAGTAAACCTCGGGGCTACTGTCTGATCTTCAACAATCACAATTTTAGCCAAGCACGTATGGAGGTACCCAAACATCAGAGCATTAAGGACAGGAATGGAACAGACGTGGATGCAGGTACAGTAGAATCCAAGAGAGGGATGTGAAATATTTATGTCCCTATTTTTTTTGTTTGTTTTGTTATCAGAAGGGGGGAGAACGAAACCTGTATCAAAAGGCCACATGTTTCAAGAAAAGGGATTTAAATATATATCCCCAAGGAGAATTTATACATTTTTATATATGTTAGTTTTCTGATTTTGTTTTTTTAATTTATATTTTTAAATCAAAGCAATGTATGAATAAAGGTAAAATGTCAAATATTATTAAAAAGTTTATAATGAAAAGCAACAATAAATTTTTCTTGTAATTCAACTAATGAGTAGTTCTGTAGAACATATTAGGTTAAAAAAATGCCTTGATATCAAGATTCTTCATAGAAGTGGCATTTATAGGCTTAGCCTTGGTACACAGGTGTTACTAACCTGCAGTGCTGGAAGCCACATGGCTGGCTGTGGACTTGATCCTGAGTTGATCTGAAACACATTGGAGTGCCCAAGATCCTGATGAGCTGGAGGGCTATGTGAAGGGGACTGTGTGTGGCATGATAAAACCCTGTTGAGGATCCTTATCTGTCTTTCTCTCATTAAAGAAATTTAAAAAGTTTTTAAAGGGCTGGCTATAGTGCAGTGGTTAAGGAAGCCAGATCCCACATGGCTGTCTGTGGTTTGAATCTTGGCCCTAGCAACTTGAAAAACATTCCAGGAACAGGTGCATGCATGCTCAAAATCCTAGCAGGAAGGAGGAATGGAAGAAAAAGGATTCTAGAAATGATGACACCCGCGGGGTGGGGGAGGGCTTTCCTCTCTCTCTCAAAAAATCCCTGATGAGCACAAATGCTTTCTGGCAATTAAAAATATTATAGAAAAGAAGCAGCATTTACAATAGGTGGGCTATTGAGTACAGGAGAAATAAGAATTCTTAGCAGAAATAGCATTTTCAAATGTTAAACTCACCAGAAATTCTTTTGCACAGCCTGTTTAAGCTAAGATTAAGAACCTAGGGACCAGCAGTTAGCGTAATGGCTATGTCGCTGAACTCCCATGTAGCCAACCACGGTTCGAGTCCCAGACCCGGTGGCTTATACTCACACCAGGCATGTGTGCATGTGTGCCCAAGATCCCAAGAGGAGAATAGAGGAGAAGGGATTGCGGCATGGCCATCCCCCCGAGGGGTGATTTATCGCTTCCTATATGTGAATAAAAATGAAAAAATAATGTGGTATATGAATCTGACTACATCTAAAAGTAATAACAGAAATAATCCAAAGCCACACATCAATATCGGTAATTTCAATTTGATCAAAGAACTTTTGAAAATGGTATTTATAAATCACACCATCAGTTAATGAGTTATTTTTTAAATTGATTAAAATTTAGAAAATTAATGTAGACTAATTATAATAATCAAGACTGTTAAATGACCCCTGTTAACACTTGTTTATTCAAGTACATTTATTTCAAGGGTTACTATTATTTTATTATTTATTTATTTATCTTTTAGTTTTTTTTGCTACCGGGCACATGCACTTGCCAGAAAAAGAGAGAGGAAGAGAGGGAAAGTGAGAAATCACCCTCCATTGGTGATGGCCACAATGGAATCCCTTCTCCAGTCTTCTTTTTGGATTTTGGGCAGGCACACATACATGCTCAATGTGATTTTCAAGCTGCCAAGTCCAGGACTCAAACCAGTCAGCCACATAAGATCCAGTGCCTTAACCTCCATGCCATCTGTTAGCCCCATCCAAATTTTTAAAAAGCTACAGGGCTTAAGCCTATTGATCACATCATTTGTCATTATGTACTTGGTATTAAAAAAAAAAGTTACAGACCTTTGATTTCTATTTGTTTAATATTTAAAAATTTCTACAGAAATAACATTTAATTCTATTTTTGGCAGCTTTTAAAAAAGTTAATTTTATTCATGATAGAAAGTGCATGTGCACATGTATGAGAGAGAGAAAAGAACCCTTGATGGAGTATTTTCATACTTCTGTCCCCTTTCCCTGCCCCTCTAGTCTATCAGGATCTTAGGGACATACATATATACCTGATATGTTTTTAGATGGACACAGGATCTGAACCTGTGATTGACCATGTGACTTCCAGCACTGCTATTCAGTTTGCTATTGACTGTGCCACCAGGTTGGGCCCTTTCTACTTGGGTTTTCCTGTTGGGTTGTTTTATTTTTTAATCTGGCTTGTGATTGGCTGGTTTCTGGTTGGCATTTGAATTTGCACATCCTGTTTTTTCTGTTCCTGTTCTTATGTTCTAAGTTGAATGAGTAAAAGTAGCTCCTTGAATTATTTCTTCTAGATGCTCCCCTCTGTCTGGCTGCAGTGCCTCACGAACTGCTTTATAGTAATTTTTTCTAACTTATTGTATGATTTTTAAATTTACATTCAACTATTGCACATCTCCATAACGCACAATATTGTTTTTCAGAGTATGCATGCAGTGCATGATAGTTAAATCAAGGATATTACCACATACATCATTTTTGATAGAGAACTTTACATTCTTCTGTGTTAAATGTTTCTTTCCTTTCCCCATACCACCCATCCTCTACCATCCACTCCCTTTCCTTATAGGCTATGGTATCTACACTTATCCTTCCTGTTATTAGATCTCCAGATCTTTCCATTTCTGCCATAGAGTGTTGACATTTGGTATATATTGAGAGAGGGATATACAGTGTTTGTCTTTCATAGTCTAGCTTACTTTGCTTAGCATTAAATCTTCTTATAGTCATTTTCTTCATCAACACCACACATTTCCAAGGGAATCAGAAGTTTCCCATAGAACCAATACATTATGTTTGTCTTGCCAGAGTTTTTCCAACAAAACAAGGTTCCTTTACATTTTAAAGTTATTATTTTTTTCTATTCCTAATGCTGGATTGTCCTTTGATGATTTATGTTTAGCTCTGATATGCTGATACTGACAAAATGTTAAGGAAAGAATAAATAGCATATAATTCAAACAATATCAAGAGAACAAGAATGGAGACCACAGTTAATGAAGGGTTTCAAACAATTTTTGGAAAAACGGAATAAAGGAGGATAGGTAATAATAGACTTAACAGAGAAAGCTACAACTGAGTGATTACAGTGGGGAAAATAGAAAACCAGGAAGCTCATTTATTTCACAGAATCTTGGAGAAATTCAGGAATTGGAGATACAAACAGTAGTGTGGAAATTAGCTGAAAATAAGGAAACTCTTTGAAAGTCTGAATAAGGCACAATGATACCCCCAAATCCATATGCTCATCTCACAGAGTCAGCAACTCTTCCTATTCTGCCATCATAAGGGACAGGAAGTTTATTTTCTTGTAAAATTGATCCATAAGGGCTTTAGACTTGGGGTGGGGATACCAGGCTTATCAAAGAAAGAAATGAAGCAACTTGTTGAAAACAGATTAAATAAAATTCAACCTACTGGTGCTATCGAGTAAGATCTCTAACTCAACGTGGTCCCCAAAATACTAACAGCAGATAGGAATTTTTCCTTCAGAGATCCTTAAAGCCCCAATGTCTTAGTCCATTTTCTGTTGCTATAACCTATTCTGAGATTGGCTATTTTATAAAGAAAGGAAATTTATTTCTTACAGTTCTGGAGGCTGGGAAGTCCAAGGGCATGATGCCAGTGTCTGATCAGCATCTGGTGAGGGCCTTCTTACTGTGTCATAACATAGCATAACATGGTAGATGGACTAGCAAGCAGTCCACTCTCATCATAACTCACTAATCCATTAATGCATGAATAGGTTAATGCATTAATGCATCATGCTATTTAGTTCTACTCCTTAATACAGTTATAATAGGGATTATGTTTAAATGTGAGTTTATGAAGGGACAAATATTCAAGCCATAGCACCCCAGATAAAAGATCTATAGATGATGACATCTGGCCTATGATCATACCACCCTGAATGTACCCAATCTTGTCTGATTTTGGAAGCTAAGCAGGGGTGGTCCTGGTTAGTATTGGGATGAGAGCCAATGACATCTGGGTCTCCTAATGAAATGTTCAGATTTTTTGACCAGTTACCCTGCTGTGAAGTTTAACAGTGAACAAACCATAGCACAGAAACAGGATTTCAATCAACTTTAAAAAAAAAAACTTTTTTCTTTATTCATGATAGAACATATGCGCATGAGAGAGATATGAGCACCCTCACAGAATCTGGTCTTGCCACGATCCCCTTCTTCCAGTCTTCCAGCCCAGCAGATCTTGGACACTCACATGTATGCCTAGTATATTTCAGGTTGACCAGGCCAGGGATTTGAACCATGGTTATCATGTGGGATCTGGCTTCTCTTGAGCAGCATATTACTGCTGTGCCATGGAACCAGCCTCAATCAACTTTTTAATTGAATAGTTAATTTATTAATGGACATCTCAGGATCATAAGGCTTAAGAAGAAAGCTTCTTATATAAAAGAAAGAGGCAATACAAATCAGAAAAAAAATGAAACAATATGAATGAAAAAGATAATGTTGAGAAAAAGGGTACTTTTAAAAAAGTGATATTTAATATTTTTAGAGAAATAGTAAAAGATCTATAAAAGAACAAGATGTTATAAAAAAGGAACATTAGGGGGACTAGCAGGTAGCTCAGTAGTTAAGGTTCTGGATTCCTACTTGGCCTATCGCTGTTTGAGTCCCAGACCTGGTGGCTTGAAATTCACATTAGGTGTGAGTATGTGTGTGTCCAAAATCCAGAGAGCAGAATGGAGGAGAAGGGATTGTAGTGTGGCCATCTCCTCTGGGGGTGATTTCTCACTTTCTGTCTCTGTTTTTCTGTCTTTTGGGCGAGCACTCACAAAAACTTTTTTCAAATAAATAAATAAATAAACAAAGGGACTATAACAAGAAAGAGTTCTTTAAAATAAAAAATATGAGTGCCAAAATGAAAAATTCAGACTGTGGAAGACAGTCTTAAAAAGTAGGACAAGTCATGGGTCCACCAATCATGGTAGTTAAGGCACTGGATTTCCACATGACTGATCATGGTTTGAGTCCCAGATCCAATGGCTGGAAAATCATGCTAGGGGTGTGTATGTGTGTACCCAAAATACCAAGAGGAGAATGGAGGAAAAGGTATTGTGGCATAGCCATCACCCTGGAAGGTGCTTTCTTTCTTTTTTTCTTTTTGGAGAGGTTTTTTTTTTTGCTATAGGGCGCGTGCGCTCGCCAGACAGAGAGAGACAGAGAGACAGAAAGCGAGAAATAATCCCCCAGGGGGGATGGCCACCGCAATCCCTTCTCCTCCATTCTCCTCTCGGGATCTTGCGCATGCACGCACACGCGCCCGGTGTGAGTTTTAAGCCACCAGGTCCGGGACGCGAACTGCGGTCGACTACGTGGGAGTACAGCGACATAGCCATTATGCTAACTGCTGGTCCCTGGAAGGTGCTTTCTCACTTTCTCTCTGTTTTCTGTCTCTTCTCTCTCTGATGAGCATATGTGCTGTATAACAACAACAACAAAAAAATGTAGGCAAGACAAAAAGAAAAAGGAATGGAAAAACTGGGACATCCATCCTCTGACAGGAATTCTAGATGGAGAGGACAGAGAAAATAGGAGGAAACAGAACTGAATGACACAGTCTCCAGAGTGAAAGGGCCTAATAAATTGAGAAAGAGTGACACAAAAGCATAACACAAAGTATCAAGAAGTATGAAAGTAGAAATAAAGACTCATGTAAGGACTACAAAATTTATTCCTCATGTACTAGTGGATATGTTCCAGCAAAACTAATTAGTAAGCCATTAATGCATCATGCTGGGTTCAGGAAGTAGGGACTGTACTGTGGAAGATACAGATATTCCAGGAGAAGAGAAGGTCATCAAGCCTAAGGAGCAGCCAGGTGGAATTGGAACAGAATTGATATAATGCTTGAAAAGGGTAATGCTGCAGGAGTGCTACAGAAGAAAATAAAAATGAGTCAGACAAATCGTTGAAAGACCAGATCTATTAGAGCATTTGGATTAAATAATAATAATAATAATGTTAAGCAACTAGGAAACAAAGCAAATGAGAAAGTAGTGCAATTACTAATTCCAGGAAAGACAAAAAGTTTAATAAGAAAGAAAATATAAAGAACATGATATGTATGCAGTCATACTAATAGAAATACTATAGTGGATTCAACCAAAAGTTGCAAATAACTGCATAGGAGCACCAACTGGTGATCTTCCATAATAAGAATCAATACAAAAGTCTAAAATAAAAATGAATAAATAGTAGTGTCCTGAATTCATTATAAAATAGGGACAGATATCATAAAGAGTATTTAAAAGTTCAAAGTGGTTGTCTTCATGGAATATAACTGAGCAATAGGAAGGGGTAGGAAGAGAATAACTTTTTGTAACAGATGTTTTGGGTCTATTTAAAAAATATTTTATTTTAATATAAATAATTTTAAGAGGGTTCAGTATAAAATAAATATGAATCTTTTATTAAAAATTGTTGTGCCTTTTTTCAGAGTATATAAATAATACAATCATCTTTTTTTTTTTTTTGGAGAGGTTTTTTGCTATAGGGCGCGTGTGCTCACCAGACAGACAGAGAGAGACAGAGAGACAGAAAGCGAGAAATCACCCCCCAGAGGGGATGGCCATGCCGCAATCCCTTCTCCTCCATTCTCCTCTCGGGATCTTGGGCACGCACACACACGCGCCCGGCGTGAGTTTTAAGCTACCGGGTCTGGGATGTGAACCGCGGTCGACTATGTGGGAGTCCAGCAACAGCCATTACGCTAACTGCTGGTCCCTCAATACAATCATCTTTTAAATTGTTCTGGTAGAACTGGTTTACACAGCTTGTAAATTAGTTTAGAAAAGACAATGGGCTAATAACAACACACTCCCCTTTTTTGCCTCAGAACTTGGAAATGTTTCCAGTTGGTACAATAACTATTTAAAGCCTGAGCTACTAATAAGCTACTAATATAGAACACCTTGTTCTTAAGTTCTGGTTCAAATACTTTTCTGTCAATGTTGAACCTGTTATGTCTAGCTCTGGGAAGAGGTATGGAAATTATTTTGGTCTAACATGACTTTTCTTATTTGCTTTCCAGAGGCTTTAGACAAGACCTTCAGTGAACTTCATTTTGAGATAGTACATTACAAAGACTGCACTGCTAAAAATATCTGTGATATTTTGAAATTCTACCAACGCAAGAATCACAATAGCAAGGATTGCTTCGTCTGCTGTATCCTCTCCCATGGAGACAAGGGCATTGTCTACGGCACTGATGGACAGGAGGCCTCCATATATGAGCTGACCTCTTATTTTACTGGTTCCAAGTGCCCTTCCCTTGCTGGGAAACCCAAAGTCTTTTTTATTCAGGCTTGTCAAGGGGATAACTACCACAAAGGGGTACCTTATGAAACCGACTCAGAGGAGAGGGAAGCTTATTTGGAAATGGACTCACCTGAAAGGAGATATATCCCAGATGAAGCTGACTTTCTGTTGGGGATGGCCACAGTGAACAACTGTGTTTCCTATCGAAGCACTGTAGAGGGATCCTGGTATATCCAGTCACTTTGCCAGAGTCTGAGAGAAAGATGTCCCCGGTAAGTTTTTCTTACCCAATCCTCCTCAAGTTTACACTACTTATCCCCCTTTCTCATCACTCCTACCACATATCCACATTCAGAGCCCATTGGAAAGTGCTTTATATGTGAGGTAATATTAACAGAACAGATAAGTGTCTAAGGGAAGTAATTTCTATTCATCTCTGGTTATCTAGCTATGGATCGCATAGCTATACTTCCCAGGTCAGTTGCAAAATGGGAGAGATGACAAATGTTAACATCTTTAGTCACAGGAGGAAAAATTGAAACACTTATTGAGGGGTTTCCTTTATTTAGCACCTCAAAGGACAAGCAGGATATCACGGCTGGGAAGGATAGTGAAGTCATACAGTCCTGCTTTCTGTCGTTAGACAGAAGCATGACTGAGCTTATTCAACTAGTTTTAGATGTCTTCCAAGAAGGCAATAACCCACTTTATTGCTTAAGATCCTCCAATTCTGTCAAAAGTTCTATAATAGTGAATCAGCTTCAGACCGGTTGTCTTGGTACATGGTGAGAGGTACATAGCAAAGACGAGGAGCCTTTTATATTTCCACTAATTTGGTCTGTTTGGAGCCATGAACAGAGGGAAGCACCCTTCATTTATTATATGATCTACTTCCTTTAGTTAAATTATGGCTTCCTATGTCACAGTTTACCCCAAAGCACACACAACTGATAGATGAATAGCAAGAAATCTTCTACAGGTTCCTTCTAGCCTGGTATGTCTTTATGATTTGAGTATATGAAGAGTGAGAACTTCTTGGGAACCAGCAGTTGGCGTAATGGCTATGTCGCTGGACTCCCATGTAGTCGACCGTGGTTCGCGTCCCGGACCCGGTGGCTTAAAACTCACGCCGGGCGCGTGTGCTTGCGTGCCCAAGATCCTGAGAGGAGAATGGAGGAGAAGGGATTGCGGCGTGACCATCCCCCCTGGGGGGTGATTTCTCGCTTTCTGTCTCTAATGTCTCTCTCTGTCTGTCTGGCGAGCGCACGCGCCCTATAGTGAAAATCTCTCCAAAAAATAAAAAAATAAAAAATAAAAAAATAAATTAAAAAAAAAAAAAAGAGTGAGAACTTCTTGTGGCATATGAAAGGGTGAAGCATCGATGAGATGCTTTCATTTTGCAACTCAGATCATGAATCCTGCAGGTTCTGGGGGCTGGCCATGGAAGTAGACCAAGAGATTGCCCAACAAAACTGCTAGGAGGCTCTGATGAGAAAGAGGTAGAGGTGGCTGCAGAGACGTATGAATTCACTGGCTTAAAGTTTGATTGCATTAGAGAAGAATCCAAAGAAATGATGTTAATTTGAGGCAGAAGGTATTGGGGATCATTCAGGCGATGGCGAAGACTAAGAGCCTATGGGTTACACAGTGAGAGGCACACAGGCCAGGAGAGCAAGAAGCCAAATACTGACACTGATGTCTCCGATGGTCAGAAGAGATCCCTAATACATTAAAAGTAAGTTATTAAGCCCAGAGACTGTTCTTTTACCTGGACAGCTTTAGTAGGTCTTGGTTTGGCAATTTTTGGGTTTCAATTGCCTGATGTTTTCAGAGAAAGAACTATAGCGTTGTCACTGTGCACAGCAAATGAAACAGTTCATCAGCAGTGTTCTGCCCATGGATGGTCACCATGTTCTGCTGTGTTTTGTTTTTCAGAGGCGATGATATTCTCACCATCCTGACTGAAGTAAACTATGACGTGAGCAATAAGGATGACAGGATACACAAGGGGAAACAAATGCCACAACCCACCTTCACACTAAGAAAAAAACTCTACTTCTCTCTTCACTGATGCTGCTGTTTACATGTAACACTATGCTTACCTTTCGATAAGCTACTTCTGTTTTGCACTTTTTTATTTTTTGGATTTTTTGGAAAGAGAGAGACTTCTCTGGCTTTTTAACAGCAGTCATGTTTTGAAATTTATAATCATAGCATTATTTTAATTGTACTTTTAAAAAAATGGAAAAGAGTCTGAAGGAAATACAGTTCTCATGAAAAGTATGGTAAATTTTAAAGAAATGTGCAAAATTTCAGTGTTTAAAATCAGTGGCCAATTGTTTCATCACTCATCTTCTGTCTGTTTTCAATCCCAAAGAATTTAATTTCATTCCTTTCAAATTATTAGGCCCTAAAACAAGACAAAACAAACAAAAAACAGGTCATTTTTCCAACCTTTTAGCCTTTAACAGTGACACAAAAACATTTAAGGCACAGAAGAGGGGAAGTGAAAGTAATTTCCCGCTAAGAGGCCCCAGATAAACAAATACTAAAGTACTGGGAGACACTACCTGTTTCTCCTCTCTGTGAGAGGGCCGTATCTCATTCCTAGTTCCTATGGTAATCTGTCAATTTGTATTCCAGCCATCTGTTGTGGCTCTCTGGGGAATGCCTGAGATAGCCTCTCAAAGGTCACTGAGGGAGATTTTGTTATCTGACCTAGCTAAAAGAACCGTATCTATATTGAGGTCTAGTGTGTAATGCTCCAGCCTCCAGACTGGTCACAGCTGGGAGATGGGACAGCAATATCAGAAACACTCGAGCTTCCTTCTTGCCTCAAAAGCAATGGAAAGATCCTCTGATTTCATGATGAAAGGCATATGACTCTATTTGGCTTAGATTGTGATTTCACAAGACCTAGGGATGATTTTCTTGGAGGTTTTTGTGTTAGGACATGCACACTCGCCAGAGAGCAAGAGAGACAGAGACAGTGAGAGGGAAGATGAGAAATCACCCCCTGCTCCAGGGGAGATGGCCACACCACAATCCATTTTCCATTCTCCTCCCAGGTTCTTGGGCATGCATGCACACATGCCCAGTGTGAGTTTCAAACCATGATGTTCGGTACTCGAACCACACGGATGGTCTTGTAGGAGACCAGTGATGTAGCTGCTATGCCATCTGCTGTTCCGATGATTTTCTTGGTTTGTATTAATCATGAGATCATGAATAATATTTCTGAAAGAACCAAATTAATAGAACATTAATGTTCTGTCCCTCTCTTTCCAAGCAATCCTCTACACTACCTAAAGAAATCTTTTAAAAATATATTTAGATATATTTACTCTTAATTTAAAATCTTTTAAAAACCTATTCTGTTCTCAAATCTTCTATTTAGTCTCATCTTTTGTTCTTACATACATGCTTCTGAGCTAGCATGACTTGCTGCTTGCTAACCATGTCATGTTTGTTTCATGCGTTTGCTTTTGCCTTTTTCTGTACTCTTTTTATTATAAATTAGTTTTTTATAAGTATTTTTCGAAAAATATTTTTAATGAAATAAAATATGTTACTCTTTTCTGTACTCTTTTTATTATAAATTAGTTTTTTATAAGTATTTTTCGAAAAATATTTTTAATGAAATAAAATATGTTACTCTTTTCTGTACTCTTTTTATTATAAATTAGTTTTTTATAAGTATTTTTCGAAAAATATTTTTAATGAAATAAAATATGTTATCTTATTGTTCATTGGAGATGTTTCTTTCGTTTGTGTTGCTTTGTTTTGTATTTTGCTAATGGTGTCTCACAGGTGGAAAAACGTCTGGCTTGCAGACACATTTTACAAGTCTCCCAATATTGGCTTTCACGGTGGTGTTTTAACAATATGCTGTTGGGACTGAGACTGGTGGTGGGGGAGGGAAAAGCGGCAAAAGGGGATTATTCAAAGTACCGAAAACCTCCTCCTGAGAGCAGCGGCACTCCCAGGCCAGGGGCACCTCTGGTGGGGCAGAAGGTGATTGCGTTACACAGATAAGATCATCATCTAGGTTTTGGGTAAAAGGCCCCGGATATTTCACGTGGCCATTTTGGAATTACAATGTTTTGGGGGGTATTTTCGTCTCAGAAGTTTATTAAAATTGGCAAGCATCATCTCTGAAGTGAATCCATAGTAGTGAACAATTCAACAAGCTACTTAAAAAAGAGACCCAGGCTTCTCTTCAGTATTTTGGTTCAAACGGATTATATAACTGGTTAAAATATTTCAGTTGGTGGTATTTTTTTCGCCTCCCTTCACCCCTCCCCTATTGTTGGTATTCTTCAGCCAGCACTGTAAGATATGTTTAATTTGTGTACTGAGTAGTTTAAGCAGTTTCAAATTGTGGTTTAAATATTGCTGAAGTTTCATGTAGTTTATTTTTACCTTTATTACAAGTTTTAGGAATTTTTGACCTCAGCTGTTTTCATGTCATAATGGGACAGCTTTTCTAAATGAAGACATTGAAAGAATACAGCATCTTTTTCCTTTTGTCTTTTATTTACGTGGAAATTTAAGATGTTGCAGTTTCCCGGCAGCGTGGTAGTATTGAGATAGCTGTGTGTGTCTCTCTGTATGTTTAGGAATGCTCTTCAGATCTGAACTTTTCTTTTTGTTTTTGCTTTTTGGCTTATAAATTGGATTATTTCATCTGGAGTGGATAAGTACAACAGTGACACGTACATGGAATAATAAAGAAGACTTTGATCTTAAATCCAAGGAACTTGGCTAATTCTGGAGATAGCCATATGAAAACTTTAAAAAAGAAGTATGGGTAGCTGACTTGTAACTCTACGTCAAATAGTCACAGGTCAAGTATCTTCAAAGAACTTGGATATTATTTCAGAGGATACAAAATAAGAAAACAAACCGGAAAACATAAAGATTACAGAGAAAAAACCAACACCTTCCTGTGCAGTCCTGTTGGAATTTGTAAGTATTATTAAATGTTCATTTGTAAACTGTAAGGAGAGTAAGTTTATCCTGTGTTATTCTTGGAAGTCTTTCAGTTTCTTGCAGTAATATTGCGTCCTACTCCACCATCATCAACAAAGTCGTCACTGAATTTTGAGAACATTCTGAAAACTTTCCATGGACAGAAAATCGTTATGATGTGAGTCGTCGCCGACACAACTCCTCAGATGGCTTTGATTCTGGTATTGGACGTTCTAATGGAGGTAACTTTGGAAGGAAAGAAAAAAATGGATGGCGTACACATGGAAGAAATGGTACTGAAAACATAAATCATCGAGGGGGATACCATGGTGGAAGTTTCCGTTCTCGTAACAGTATTTTCCATTCTGGGAAAAACCAAGGACTACATGAAAACAACATACCTGACAATGAAGCTGGGAGGAAAGAAGACAAGAGAGAACGTAAACAGTTTGAGGCTGAAGATTTTCCATCTTTAAATCCTGAATATGAGAGAGAACCAAATCAGAATAAATCATTAGCTACAGGTGTGTGGGGCCTACACGCCCAGACACACACATACCCAACCAAAAAAATCTTCCAAGCTCCTCTCTTAGAATATCCTCTGAATCCTAAATCTAGAGCCCCAAGGATGCTGGTCATTAAGAAAGGTAACACAAAAGACTTACAGCTATCTGGATTCCCAGTAGTAGGAAATCTTCAGTCACAGCCAGTTAAGAACTGAACTGGTCCAAGTGTTTATAAAGGCTTAGTTCCTAAACCTGCTGCACCACCTACAAAGCCTACACAATGGAAAAGCCAAACTAAAGAAAATAAAGTTGGGACTTCTTTTCCTCATGAGTCTACATATGGTGTTGGCAACTTTAATGCTTTTAAGTCAACTGGGAAGATTTTAGTACATCAACAAATTCAGTGAAAGAGTGGTGTAATCGCTCAAATTCCTCTTCACTTGTTGACAAACTTAATCAGCAGCCTAGTCTAACCAAACTTACATGAATGCGCACTGATAAGAAGAGTGAATTTTTGAAAGCATTAAAAAGGGATGGAGTAGAAGAGGAACATGAAGATGAAAGCCATGCTGGCTCAGAAAAGGATGAGGACTCGTTTAATTTGCATAACAGCAGTAGTACTCCCCAAGAAAGGGATATAAATAGAAACTTTTTTTTTTTTTTGAGAGATTTTCACTATAGGGCGTG
>NW_006159858.1:3397806-3426271 GCF_000334495.1 Tupaia belangeri chinensis
TCACCCCCCAGGGGGGATGGTCACGCCGCAATCCCTTCTCCTCCATTCTCCTCTTGGGATCTTGGGCATGCACGCACATGCATCCAGCGTGAGTTTTAAGCCACCGGGTCCAGGATGCGAACCCTGGTTGACTACGTGGGAATCCAGCGACATAGCCATTACGCTAACTGCTGGTTCCCATAAATAGAAACTTTGATGAAAGTGAAATTTCTCAAGAGAATAGCAATGTCTCAGTGATTACCCAGCAGATCATTTGGTCTTCAACTTTCCCACAAACTGAAGTTCTTTCAAGTTCACTTGAGGCAGAACACAGATTAAGGAGATGGGCTGGCAGGAAGACAGTGAAAATGATGAAACATGTGCTCCCTTAACTGAGGATGCAATGAGAGAATTCCAAGTTATTAGTGAACAGTTACAGAAGAATGGTCTAAGAAAAAACAGTATTTTGAAAAATGGCCTGATCTATGACTTCAAGTTTGGACCTTGGAAAAACAGCACTTTCAAACCCACAATTGAAAATGATGACACAGAGACAAGTAGCAGTGACACATCAGATGACGACGATGTGTGAAGGATTTCCTAACAGCTTTAGAAATTTTAGTGTGATACATCTCTCATACAGTTTGGGGTGAATTGTAAAAATGAAGAACTATAATTTATGTAGTGAAATACCCCATTAGAAGAAGATTTTTTGGGGGGACTTCAATATGAAGAAAACCAAGAATGTTGTGTTGGGCTGTGTTGAACATTATTTCTTTGTAAATGAATGTTGTAGAAATGAGGACTTTGGTTGATCCAACATTGACTTTCTTCATCACTGCAGCATTTCTCTGACTAGCAATGTGACGATGTAACAAATGAGATTTTCTCATTTAATCATAAAAAATTGTGTGATGTTTTGCAAAAAAATTAAAAAAAAATGCTGTTAAGGAACCAGCAGATGGTGTAGTGGTTAGGTCTCCAGACTCCCACATGGCTGACCATAGTTCAAGTCCCAGAGCCAGTGGCTTCAAAATCATGCAGGGTGCATGTTCATGAGTGCCCAAGATCCTGGGAGGAGAATGGAGGAGAAGGGATTGCAGCCTGGCCATCTGCCCTGAGAGGTGATTTCTCACTTTCCCTCTCATTGTCTCTGTCTCTCTTTCTCCTCTGGTGAGCACACACACCCTAAGGCAAAAAAAGTAACCCCCCCCCCAAAAAACAACCCTCACCCTTAAAAAAAATAATAAATAAATGAAATGTGGTATTGGGGCCAACAGGTAGAATACTGGTTAAGGTGCTGATCTCTCACATGTTTGACCATGGTTCGAATTCTTGATCTGGTGCTTGAAACTCACACCAAGTGCATATGCATTCCCACAGTGTTTAGTAGTAAGAAGGCCCAAAATCCTAGGAGGAGAATAGAGGAGAAGGGATTGCACAGTGACCATCTTCCTGGGGGGTGACTTCTCATTTTCTCTCTGTGCTCTGTTTCTCTCTGTGTCTCTGGTGAATGCAGGCATCCTATAGCAAAAATCTCTCTAAAGAAAAAAAAATGTGCTGTCAACATTTAAAAATTGCGAGATAACACTAAAAACCAGAACACTCTGTGGAAAATCGGACTATGTGACAGCATTGCTGCTCTGCTCCTGCATGGCCATAGTGCAATGCTTCAGAGAAGTGCCTTCCTCTAACAGTCCATGTTTAGCTGTTGCCAATCCCTACCCTTTCCCTCACCCCTGCTCAGTCACCTCCTTCAAGGCTACTGTCAATTACAGTGCTTGAGAGATTGTAGTTTTCCCTATGTCCAGCCCACCTCACTTACGTTGCCTGCATTTGAATTCTGCTGATGGTTTAGAGAAGGTGACAAGAATCATTAGAAACTATTCCTAAGTCATAGGTGAGGGAACATGATTGCAAGATGGGCAAGTGGGAACAGGTGTGAGAAAAAGTTTTTGTTTTTAGTTGCCAGAGGGTGTATGTGCTTGCCAAAGAGAGAGAGAAAGGAAGCAGCCTCCAGCAGGGCTTGGTCACATCACAGTGCCTTCTCCTCCAGCTCTCTGTCCTGTTGGGATTTGGGGCCCACATGCACATGTGCTTGGTGTGTCTTCTAAGCCACTGGGGCCGGGATTCAAAGTGTGGTCAACCATGTGGGATCTGGCTTTCCTAACCACCAGGTTATGGAGTCAGATTGAGAAAAAAAGATTTTAGAATCAAATCTGTAGATTTTCTTTCTTGCTAGCATTTATAAATACTCAGGGGACAAAAGGTATACCCAAAATACAATGTTTAGTAGGAAGAAGACCTTCTAATCAATTTCTTATGAAATATGGAAAGATGGGGGGAAATGAGTAAAAAGCCCAGAGAAAAGCTTAGCTCCAAGTACAGAGAACAGCACTTTTCAATGAAGGGTCATGAAAATTTCATCCAGGCAATTGGGTGAACATTAAAACATTCCCAATCACTCAGTAAAGCAATTATGAAATGACAAAAATAGAGTCAGAGCAACTGAAGAACGAAACTCATGTGGATTTCTCAAGAAAACTTCAGAGGCGTTCCCTTGGCCTTCAGAGATGGCGTTCCTACCATCTGCAGCAATAGAGAACACCTTCTTGTTTATGGTTCTTGTCCTTTGTTGCTACCATCTTCTAAAATGTCAGGATCATTTTTATAGACAGTGGTACAGGTTAATTTCCCAGACCGTTCTTCATAAATTTCTTCATTCTTGGCAATTATCTTTTGCCTGTAAGCAGAAAGAGAAGCTCTATCACGATGGACTCAAAGGATAGGAAGGGGTGTAGGATATTTGGCAGGCAGAGAAATGTGACTTAATTTCTTTCTTTCTTTCTTTCTTTTCTTTCTTTTTTTTTTTTTTTTTGAGAGGTTTTTGCCATAGGGCACGTGCGCTCACCAGACAGAGAGAAACAGAGAGACAGAAAGCGAGAAATCACCCCCCCCCCCAGGGGGGATGGCCACGCCGCAATCCCTTCTCTTCCATTCTCCTCTAGGGATCTTGGGCATGCACGCACATGTGCCTGGTGTGAGCTTAAGCCATCAGGTCTGGGACTCGAACCGTGGTCGACTATGTGGGAGTCCAGTGACATAGCCATTATGCTAACTGCTGGTCCCTTCGACTTCATTTCTTCATCAGAGGGAGACTTGGTCACGACTTCTAGTGGTTTTGGATTCAGTGAGATATTGCTCTTGGGTGACCAAATTCCCACATAAGAAATGTATATTAAATCAACATGATGAATAACTTTCCTTTATTAAAGTGTTGATGGAAAATTTTTATCAATTTAAGATGAATCTTCAGGTAACAGTACAATTTCTGATCTGAAGCTGTCGTCCATAGAAGCAAGAAGCAACTGTATCTAAGGGAAAGCCACTAACCGTTAAGCCACCAAACTCACAGGGGAGATAGATTTAAGAACACAATCACAGAGCTAAATAAACTCAGGAACTTGCTGATGCATTTCCTGTGCATTTTGCATAAAAACAGACACAGGTAAGGGAGAGAAGTCTAGACACATACCAGCTCCACTTCCAATCAACTGCGTGACTTTACAGGTAACTCTGTCCAGGCTCAGAATGACAGACCTCCCTGGCAAAAGTGCCCATTCCTTGACATTATTAGGGTGTACTTGGTTCATCTTTTTAACCTATTCCTCACTCAAACTCCCTCCTACTCCTAAGATAACTTAGTCATATCTTTTTTTTTTTTTAAGAGAGAGATTTTTGCTATAAGATATGTGCACTTGCCAGAGACACAGAGAGAGACAGAAAGTGAGAAATCAAACCCCCAGAGGGGATGGCCACACCTCAATCCCTTCCCCTCCATTCTCCTCTTGGAAATTTGAGCACACACAGTGCCTGGCATGAGTTTCAAGCCACCAGGCCTGGGACTCAAATGATGGTCGGCCATATGGGAGTCCAGCGCCTTAACCACTACGCCACGTGTTGGTCCCAACTTAGCCATGTGTTTTTAGGCGGTAGCATCCACACCTCAGATGAATGTTTTCTTCTGTCAGGATCTGTATGGTGTACTTATATTTGTCTTCAGCTTCAGCAAGCTTGGTCTGGAGCGTTTTCTCCATGTTCCCTACGACGGCTTTCTGAAAGACACACGTATTTTAATAGCTAACTCCCCCAACTCAGAGCTATCCAGACAGAGCCATGTGGCAGAGCTGCACAGAGACCTAGGTTCCTCCTCAACCCCGATCCCAACCCCAACCCCACTGCAGCTGCGACTCACCTCTCTCTGGAGTTCCATCTGGGTTTGGTAGAGGTTTGTGTTAAGTGATTCTAGCATAAGAGCTTGTGCACGTACCTCCTCCTCTATGACCTGCATAAGAGATTGTTTCAGGACATCCAGCCTCTGTCTACTACTTCAGTCTCTTCCCCAGGGCACCTGGACTAGAGTCCAAAGCGGTAACTTTGCTGATACTTGTGTGTCTCTCACAGCCAGTCACTGCACCCCATTAATTCTGTCTCGCCCATCTATTCTGTCTCTTCAACTTCACTCATTTTTATGCTGTAGAACCAGCTCTCACCAGGGCTCTCATGGGTTTCTCAATGGCTATCAACCATCTCCTCACTAAATAAGTCTTTAGTAAATATTGAACTGTCGGAAAAGTCATGACATATTTTTGAACAGAAAAATGGAAAAAATGTGTCATGACTTTTCCAACAACCCAATGTACTACATTAAACACATACCACTGATCTCAATTATATGTATGTGTGTGTGTGTGTGTGTGTGTGTGTATATATATATATATATATATATAAAGGCAAAAATAAATAGAAAATAAAAAGGTTAATGGTTGCCAGGAGGTGGGAGAGATGAGTAGGTGAGGCAGAGGGCATTTGTAGGTCAGTGAAACTATTCTGTATGATGCTGTAATAGTGGATACATGGCATGATAGATCGGGCAAAACCCATAGAAGGTACAACACAAAGAGTAAACCCTATTGTAAGGTATAAAGAGTTCAAAGAAAGAGTGAAAAGTGAAAGGAAAAAAGTGTGACCAGAGTGCAAGGAAAAAGAAATTGATGATGACTTTAGGTCTTGGCTTAAACAACTGGAGAATCTGGCAATTGGGGGCTTGAATTTCGGTTAGAAAATCAAGAGTGTTGAGTTAGACATGTTAAGTTTGAGGTAACTGTAGGTCACCTATGTGGAAATGTCAAATGAGCAGTTGCATATGCAAGTCTAGAGCTCAGTGGGGAGGCTCAGCTGGAGGTGTGAATCTCAGATGCCAGCATGGAGGAGGTATTTACAGTTATTAGATCAATTCACCGAAAGAGAAAGGAGCCATGGAGAAGTGGGTCCTACGATCAAGCCCTGAAACATTCCAGGACTTAGAATTAGGTGAAGCCTTGAAACATTCCAGGACTTAGAATTAGGTGCGTAGGAAGATGTAGCAAAGGAGATTGAGAAGGAGGGACCCATGAGGTAAAGGAAACACCAGAAGCCTATGAAAGCCAAGAGATGAATGTTTCAAGGAGATGCTATAGTTTGAACATGTCCCCTGAAATTAGCATGTCGAGCCATTGTAACAAGTTCAAGAAGGTAAACATTTGATCCAATCATTGTTAGAGGGAGAGGCCTTTGGGAGGAGATTAGTGATGAGGTGGTCAGGGTGAGGTCCCCATGACTGAGTCCTAGTGGGTGTATACGGAGAAGAAATGAGGCAGAGGGAGGCCCACATGGATACTGGCCATGCTCTGCTCTGCTCAGACTTTGCCCTCTGCTATTTTGTGATGCTGTTGGACTTGCTAGTCACTGAAATCATGAGCCTAACAAACCTCTAATCTTTCTTAATCATGTCTCGGGTATTTCTGAAAGCAACACAATAGTGGACCAATATAGGCATCATTGATTGCATCTGATACTGCTAATGTCAGGTGAGGTGAGGCATTCCTTGGATCTGGCAACTTGGAAGTGACTGATGAGTTAATGACCAGTTTCAGTAGATGGAGTGGGAAAAGAAGCCAGGCTGAGGTACTGCTGGGAAGTGACCCCTCTGATGGGTCCTACCTTCCATCATTTTGCCTCTTTAGATTCTTCACTTTGCTGCCAGAGTTATTTTCCCAAGTGATGCTCTTATTTAAACAGTGCTTATAATTCCTGGGTCTACTTGGCTTCCCCGTGTACCCCTCAGGGATACCGAAGCCCCCCCCCCCTCGGTGCTAAGATATCAGTCTTTTATTTTTTTATTTACTTTAACTAAAATAGCTATTTATGGGACCAGCAGATGATGTAATGGTTACATCGCTAGACTCCCCCACATGGCTGACTGTAGTTCAAGTCCTGGACCTGGTGCTTGAAACTTATGCTAGGCATGTGTGCATGTGTGCCCGAAATCCACAGAGGAGAATGGAGTAGAAGGGATTGTGGCATGGCCATCTCTTCTGGGGAGTGATTTCTTGCTTTCTGCCTGTCTGTTTCTCTCTCTCCGGCAAGCATGTGCACCCTATAGCAAAAAAAAGTCTCTCTAAAAAAAGGAGGGGGGGACCAGCAATTAGTGTAATGGCTATGTTGCTGGACTCCCATGTAGTCGACCGCGGTTCAAGTCCCGGACCTGGTGGCTTAAACTCACGCTGGGCACTTGTGTGCATATGCCCAAGATGCCAAGAGGAGAATGAAGGAGAAGGGATTGTGGCGTGGCCATCCCCCCTGGAGGGTGATTTCTCGCTTTCTGTCTCTCTGTCTCTCTCTGTCTGGCGAGCGCACGCACCCTATAGCAAAAACCTCTCCAAAAAAAAAAAGGAAAAAGAAAAAAATAACTATTTACTCAGCCTCTTGTCATGTCAAAATATTCTGTGCATATTCAACTGTAACTAGCACATTCTCTTGTAAGAGGTAAAATTGTACATCAAATTATATTTCGTGTTATGTGATTATATAAAAATGTAAAATGAAAATGATTTATCAGTTCTTTTTAACATTCCTTGTAAACAATGCAGCAGGAGATATGAGGCACAAAATCTTGGTAAAATATGACACAGGAAGAGCAATAATGTAACCCTCATTTAAATTTAACTTGTCATTAAGTTGTTATTAATATAGAAAGATACAAAACTTTTAAAACTACATATTTACTGGGAACCAGCAGTTAGCATAATGGCTATGTCCCCATTCACTCAAAAACTTCCTTTTCCAGGTAAATAGAAGTGTACAAGGGGGAAAAATGAAAATACACTTATCTGCAGAGTAAGGATTTTAAATCTCAATGTAATCCCTACTTCAAAAATTTTAACTAGAGAGGGAATCAGCAGTTAGCGTAATGGCTATGTCGCTGGACTCCCACGTAGTCGACCGCGGTTCGTGTCCTGGACCTGGTGGCTTAAAACTCACGCCGGGCGCGTGTGCGTGCGTGCCCAAGATCCCGAGAGGAGAATGGAGGAGAAGGGATTGCGGCGTGACCATCCCCCCTGGGGGGTGATTTCTCGCTTTCTGTCTCTCTGTCTCTGTCTGTCTGTCTGGTGAGCGCACGCGCCCTACAGTGAAAATCTCTCCCCCCAAAAAAAAAAAAAAAATTTAACTAGAGCCATCAGGCCATACTTACTACATCTCAATGATGTATCCAGAATTGTTTCTGGTGACTTATCATTAGATACTTCTAGCCAAAAATATTAACTTTATTCCCAAATATCTTTTTTTTTTTTTGAGAGGTTTTTGCTATAGGGCGCATGTACTCACCAGAAAGACAGAGAGAGACAGAGAGACAGAAAGTGAGAAATCACCCCCCAGGGGTATGGCCAAGCCACAATCCCTTCTCCTCCATTCTCCTCTCAGGATCTTGGGCACGCATGCACATGTGCCCGGCATGAGTTTAAGCCACTGGGTCCGGGACTTGAACTGCGGTTGACTACATGGGAGTCCAGCGACATAGCCATTATGCCAACTGCTGGTCCTACTTTATTCCCAAATATCTTAACCAGTCACTTGACTAGTGTATTATCTCCCAGTTGTCAAGCACTGGAAGGGGGGTGGGAAAGCAGAAGTTCAAACAGTAGGCAACAATCTTGGCTCTTTGCCACAGCAGTATCTGAATGGCTACTGAAAAGCCCAGGAATAATTCTAAGAACAAGACAATTCATACATTTTTAGTAAATATGTCATCATTTTCACAGTTGAAATTTTTTTAGACATTGCACTTTCTTTATAAGGGCATCCTGGTTTTTCTTAATGATACAGCAAGTGCTTGAACTAGCAGCCTATTTTTCATTTTTAAGCTGTTTCTTATGCTTCTTTTTTTTCTTTTTTTTTTCATTCTTCACTGCTTTTCTTCTTTTTTGCTCATACTTCCTCAGATGTGTTCAGGATACATTTTTCTTTCTTTCTTTTGTTTTTTTTCTGAGTCCTATAATGTCCTTACTTTTTTCAGTTGTATCCTTTGATTTCTTTCTCTTTTTTAACCTATTTTTACTATCTGATTCAGTTTCTGATATAGAGCTCTCAGAAGATTTATGTGACCAGGTCTTCTTTTTCTTTTTCCTTTCTCTTTGTTTCTTGTCTTCATCTTCAGAATTTGAAGAACTGGAAGAATCAGAGCTTGGTGAAGAGCATGAATACCTACCAGATTTCTTCTTATCTTTTTTCTTTTTCTGTCTTTTATTTAAAGAGCTCCCACCCACTTCATCATTTCTGTCTGTGTTTTTCTAGTTCTTTCTTTTTTCATTCATTTTTTTCTTTCAAATTCAGCCAAAGTCTTGGAGCTTTTCTTTTTGTTTTCTGGTTGCTCTTTCGTTTATTCCCAGGTAGGCCTTGGTCAGTTCAGATGATCCTAGATCGCTGGCCCTGAAGACTGGATTGGACCTCTTGATCTGCCCATTGCTATTGCGTTCCTATAGGCTACTCGATTTTCCTGCTTCCCCGTGGAGTGTGATCAAACGCACAGACCATTATCAGTCCTTTATAAAGACTAAACTCTTCCCAAACATATCCATTCTGAATCCAAATCAAATTCTCACGGAAGGAAGAGCCCAAGGTACTTGGTAGACTTGAGTATCTTTTCCTCAGTGTCTCCCACAACGTGCTCTAATTTGTCCCAGAGAATACAGTTCCCTGAAGGGCTGTCATGTGTGAGGTACACTCAGGGTTGTTGTTTATTTATTTTATTCATGATAATACATGCATGTGCACAAGAGACCACACAAACAGAAAGAGAGAGAAGAAAACTCTCGATAGAGTCTCCTCATGCCACGATCCCCTTCCCCCAGTCCTCTAACTCCTTAGGATGTGGGTACACATGTCCAAGCTCACCCAGCGTGTTTTCGGGCTGACTCCGTGATCTGAACTGGTGGTTAGCCATGCACTGCAGTCTAGTTTGCTGCTGACTGTGCCACCAGGCCAGGTCACATGCAGTTTTAAGGAGAGGTTTGGAGACAGAGTTCCAAAGGGCTCAGTTTTGTACTTTTCAGAGCTCAAAGGGAAGAACTTGGCATTTTATAATTCAAGGTCCTTTTGTGATTTGAGCCTTGTAAGAAATGGAAGGCATTCAACATGGAAAATCAAAGTATATGGTTGATATACTAGTTCAAATCTGACTCTAAAAAAGACATTACTGGGACCAGCAAATGGCATAATGGTTACATCACTGGACTTCCATGTAGTCAACTGCGGTTCAAGTCCTGGATCTGGAGGCTTGAAACTCATGCCAGATACGCACTTGTGTGTGTGTGTGTGTGTGTGTGTGTGTGTGCGTGCATGCTCAAAATCCTGAGAAGAGAATGGAGAAGGAATTGTAGCTTGGCCATTCCCCTTGGGATGATTTCTCTCTTTCTGTCTTTATATCTCTCTCTGTCTTTCTGGCGAGCATAATTTTCCCATAGAAAAAATCCCCCTCTCAAAAAAAAAAAAAAAAAAAAAAAAGAAAAAAAAAAGAAAAAAGACATTATTGGCTTTGTTTTACAGACAGTTCTGAAATTCTTTTGACTTATTGAATCCAGAAAACTAGTTTTAGGTCTTCCATTTTAAAATTTTTGTAATTATATAATGAAAGTATATATTTTTAGTTTTTTTTAAAGTTTAGGGAATGTGGTCAGCAATGCCATCTTCTAAATACCTCCCCTCCTCAGCTTCTCACAGTAGGTCTACTGAGGTTTCTTACTTGAATTTGCCAGAAGTGAGTGCTTCTCACTGAAGAGACACAGACACTGCACACTCTCTTCTCTGCCATTTAAGATTTGGGGCACATATGCACATGGTATGTTTTTCAAACCACTGGGTCTGTGAACCTCACAATCAGCCATGTGGGATCCAGCTGCCTCTAACCACCACACCACCAGCTGGTCCTAAAAGTGTATTAGTTTGCTGATGTATTTGTAAGATGCCAATTTCACAGGAAAAAATGAACAAGATTACCTTTTTGGTCTTTCTCAGCTCCTCTAACTGCAAGGTGTCACTTTCATGTTGTTTCATGAGCTCCTAAAAACAATTTTATTTGGAAAAATTTAGTTCTGCTGTTCTGAACTTTCTTTCAGAGAGTTAAGAAAGCCAGAAAAGATTTCAGGATTATAATAGTCACCGACGCTTTAGACACGTTACAAATTAATGACATGACATATTGAAGTTAAAGAAAGAAAATCTTCCTTATGTGCAACCTAACCACATTGACAAATATTAAAAGAAATTGTATTTTCAAGCTTGTCTTATATCAATGTACAGAGTCAATACTGTTAATTCAATTCTTCACAACTGATCTTCATACTCAATGCAATCCCAGCCAAAATGCCAGCAGATTTTTGAACCAAGCTGATGCTAAATTGACAAGCTAATTCTAAAATTTATATGGTAATGCAAAGAACATAAAAAAGCTACAATAATCTTTAAAAACAAGAGCAAAGTTAGATGAGCTTTTTAATACCTGATTTCAGGCTATGGTAATTAAGACACTGTATTGTCCTAAGTACAAACAGTAAAAGGGAATAGAATGTGGACTTGATCCCCAAGTACAGTGAAGACACCAAGGTGACTCAATGAGGAAAGGAACTTTTCTTTCCTGAAAAAATTGGACATATGAAAAAGTAAATGACCCAGGACCTCTAATTACTCCAGACGCAAAAATTATTCAAAATGGATCATAGTACCACAAAAGGTAAAATTATAAAGCTTCTAAAAATAGAATATTTTCATGACTTTGGAATGGACAAAAATTTCATAGGATATAAAAAGCTGTAACCATAAGAAGAAAAAATAGATAATTTGTCTTTTATCAAAATGAAAAACTTCAACACATTGGAGAGCCCGAGGAAAGATACTAAGGAGAAAAATAGAGAGGAAAGACATTTATGGGATAAATAAATGGATTATTATTTGTTGATGATAACGTGTATTGTATCCCCAATTGGACTGGTGAGAAATGTATTCATGTTCCAACATGAATAGATTCACTATACAAGCTGAGTGACATATGTGATTGAATGTATAAAATAAATTAAAATTAAATTAAATAAAAAAGAAAGACACCCTTAACAAAATGAAAAGGAAAAACACAGGCTAGGAGACAATATTTATATGTTGACGTAACAAAGAACTTGTATCCAGAATATATAAAGTCCTCTTATATGTCAATAATAAAAATATAAGCAAGCCAAAAAACTTTTTAAATGATTAATTTTATTTGTTATTATTATTTTTAAATTTTTCTACAGGGCATGTGTGCTTACCAGAGAGAAACAGAGAGAGACAGAGAGAAAATGAGAAGGCAAGCTATCAGATCCAGGACTTGAATCATGGTTGACCACGTGGGATGCTGCGCGCGGGGGCGTGAGCCCCCGGGGCCTTCTTCCCACCAAGCCAAAATTTTTAAATGGCAAAATACTTAAACAGATATTTCATGAAAAATATGTAAATGGCCCAATAAACGTGAAAATATTTCCCAACATAGTCACCTGGGAACTAAAACCATAATGAAATACCTCTTTATACCCACTAGAATGACCAAAATTAAAAGACTGGCCATATTAATTATTGTGGAAGAGTTGGAGCAACTAGAATTGTCATATATTTAAGATGTAAGAATAAAATAGTACAACTACTTTGGAAAACAGTTTGGCAATTTCTTATAGAGTTAAACCTAGAATTGCCCCAGAGCCCAGTAATAGCACTCTTGGGTATATAATAACCAAGAGAAAAAGAACATATATCTGCAAAAATATTTGTATGAGAGTGTTTAGAGAAGCTTTATTTGTAAAAGGTCAACCCCAAAACATGGGTACATGTGTGCCCTTTGTACTCAGGGAAGTCTCCAGACACGAGCCAGGGCCTTCCTGTGGGTATTAGCCTGGCAGAGTGCTGTGTTTTCCCACTGCACTGCCATCCAGTCCCCAGAAATGCCACTTCTGGTTCACACACCTGAGCCCTCCGGATCCCAGAAGCACTCTACACACTGCAGAGCATGTCCCTCCTCTTCATTACCGAATATGCTCAGTAGTGACAATGAATACCAGAAATGGGATTTTATTGGTAAAATTAGTGGCTTTTGAATTAGTATCATGGTTAGAAATGGACACTTAATAAATGTCTATTTTCGAAAAATTTAAAACATCTAAAATATTATGGAGACACTATATTTTGCACGGGAAGGACATAAGACTCCACAAAGCCTGTAGCCTATATGCTTAGGTATGATGCCCAAGACTTGACCCTGCAAAGATCCTGTGTCCCCCTTCAGAGGAGTTCTGGTTGTGTGATGCTGACCACGATGGTTACTGAGTTCTGCCTCGGTAATGCCATCATATCTCCTTGCCCTCCAGGAAATCTTTTATGAGCCTAAAAGCTCAGCGATCTGGTGGTATGAACTGTTTGGGTATAAACCTTTCTGCTAGTGCATATTTGCTTAATAAATGTCCACGTGTTTGGTAAAATTAGTTCTGAGACCTGTTTTCATTGTAACCTGGTCTCAGCAGTAAGGGGAGTGGCTAGCAGGAATGGTAAACCTTTCCCTCCCTCTAACTTTCAGGTAGCCACTCTTATTTACTAAGAGTTGTGCATGACCAAATTTGCTCAGTTCGTTTGCAGTGGTGCTCTTTCTCCTCAGTTACAATCAAAGATGAGAGTGATATTCAGAGACAGGACTCAGGCAAAACAGAATCTCAGGTTCTGCGTATGTTTAGCATTCTATTATTTATGTGTGTTTTTCTTCTTGTTTTGCTTTTGTTTTTTTTTAGGGGTTTTTTGTTTGTTTGTTTGTTTGTTTTGCCATAGGGCCTGTGCACTCACCAGAGAGACAGAGAAAGGGTGAAAGTGAGAAATCACCCCTCAGAGGGGATGGCCACACCTCAATCCCTTCTTCTCTAGGGATTTTGGGTATGCATACACATACACCCAACATGATTTTCAAGCCACTGGGTCTGGGCCTTGAGCCATAGTCAACCATGTGGGAGTCCAGCACTTTAACCACCATGCCACCTGCTGGCCCCAGAATTCTATTATTTCTTGTTAATTAAAATTTAATCCGTGGTCCAGGAGGTAGCATGGAGATTGAGGCATTGGACTCTCACATAGCTGACTGTAGTTTGAGCCCAGACCTGGGGGCTTGCTTTCTCATTTCTCTCTCTGTCTCTCTCTCTCTCTTTCTCTCTGTCTCTCTGGTGATCATGTGTGCCCTGTAGCAAATTAAAAAAAAAAAGATGATAAATAGAAATCTTCAAAAAAATTAATCCAATCATCCTATGATAAGACCCTCTAGTGGGCTGGCATATGGCATGGTGGTTGAGGTGCTGATTCCCACATGGCTGACCACAGTTCGAATCCTGGACCTGGTTCGAGTGCTTCCTCACTTTCCCTTTCTCTCTGATGAAATACACACACACACACACACACACACACACTCACATATATATAAATAGTAAATAAAATTAAATAAATAATTATAAAAAAATAAATAATTAAAAAGAGCAGCAACACTGTCAGTTTACTTGCATGTATTTCTAGGAAAGCCAGGAGAGGAAGAATATGTGCACAAAGATCGCCTAATGCTCAGGCCCTCCTGGGAACCTGGTCATAGTGCCTAGACCACACCTGCACCACTGATGTGCTTTGGGCTGAGTTCCCTACCTCCTTTTCTCGGATGAAGTTCTCAAAGACAGCATTGTAGGATTCGTTTATTCTCTTCTTTTCTTCCTCTGACTCCAACTCGAACTTCTTTGTTATCCTATGTTCTGTGCAGTGGGGAGGAAAATATATTTTTATGTAGATGTAGAAAAAGCAGGTACAGAGAGAAGCCCATGATATCTGAAGATAAAAGCATTTCCAGGGACTGGCCCCATAGCCTGGTGGTTAAAGAAAGCTGCATCCCACATGGCCAACTGGGTTAGAATCCTGGCTTCCTGCTAGAAAACATGGCCGGGTGGGTGTGCACATATGCCCCAAATCCCAAAAGAGAGGAGAAGGGATTATGCTATGACCATGCCCATTGGGGGTGGTTTCTCTGCTTCCTCTTCCCTCTCTGTCCCTCTGTTTCTCTGCTGAGTACAGCTACCTCTGACCATGGAGAAAGAAAAAAGCAGTTATAGTCTGGGTCAAAGTCAAGGTCTTTTCAGCCTCTGACACTCACTTGGAGATGCTTGAGGGTGAGGTGAGCAATTTGTTTTCTTCAATCATATTAGCATATGGGACTAATTAACAACATCTCTGTCTCTGGTTCTTTTATGAGTAGTTTATTTTAGAGCTGTTGATAATTACTTTGTACATCCTCTTCTCTGCAAAAGTAACCATGATACTTTCTTGGATATCCTCATTTAATAATAAAGCTCTTGGATGGGACCAGCAGTTGGCTATATCACAGGACTCCCATGTAGTCGACCGTGGTTTGAGTCCCAGACCCGGTGGCTTAAACTCACGCTGGGTGAGTGTGCGTATATGCCCAAGATACTGAGAGGAGAATGGAGGAGAAGGGATTGTGGTGTGGCCATCCCCCCTGGGCTGTGATTTCTTGCTTTCTGTCTCTCTGTCTCTCTCTGTCTTTCTGGTGAGTGCATATGCTCAATAGCAAAAACCTCTCCAACATAATAATAATAATAATAATAATAATGCTCTTGGTTAATGTGGCCTTTCCAGGAATAAAATTCATTCTGTACTTGGCCCTGGGGTAGGAAGGGCTTAAACTATTTTCTGGGAGGGGAAACCTGCCAGAAGAATCCCAACACCAGGAGGAAGAAGGGGGACTGGCACACGTGTTTCTTGTGTCCCAATTCTGGAGCTGACTAGGGAGTCTCTGAGCTAACAAGGTAACTGATGAAGTTACATGATGAACAGCTAAAGGTTGGTCTTTTAAAACTGGTGATAACAACTTAACTGAGACTTTGACAACTTAAGGCGAGTGTCAGATGAGTAGCCAAAAGTCTGGGAGATGGCCTAGATTATGTCACCCCAGAATTCCAGGAAGAACCTCCAACAGGAGGAGGTCCACATCCCATTCCCCAGCCTGAACTCTAGGGTCTTCCTGCTATGTTGTAGAAGCCCAGAGCTCCTACCAGAATGTGAATTAAAATTTCTAGGGCTACTCTACATTAAATGAGTAATTTATTAAACTCAACTAAATAGTTGATGAATGGGGTTGGTGTAGTTGTGAGATAAGTCTGTAGAGGCTCCATTCCTACATTAGCAGGTCTGCTAGGCTTGGGAGCAGGCCCCACAAATTCTTCTCTCCTTTTTTCTGTTTATGAAGAAGCTCAATGGGGGTGGGAGGGAGGACTGCATCTGTAAAGTACTTTGAATGATTCAAGCTCTGTGTTAAGTTGAAAATATTCAAAATATATATCAAACATGGCTCCTTTTGGGGGGATTTGGAGAGTTAGAGGTGTCTGGTAAAGTGCATTGTATTATCCTCACGCCCCTTCTCCCTATCAATATTACAAAAGCCAACTCAAAATCTCCTGGAACTTTGGGGTCATTTGTATCCAGATATCAAGTCTACAGTCCCAAAGAGGTTCCAACACTTGCTTCAGACACAATGAGCAAACCTGAAACCAACGAGTTTTGGAAGGTAAAAGTGGACTTCAAAGTTTATGGAAAGTGGAATTAAAGTATGCGTTTGTTTTGGAGCAATATTTTTTTTTTCTGAAATCCATGTAGTTTGTGTGTGTGTGTGTGTGTGTGTGTGAGTTTTTTGCTATAGGGCGCGTGCGCTCACCAGGAAGACAGAGAGAGACAGAGAGACAGAAAGTGAGAAAGCACCCCCCAGGGGGGATGGCCATGCCGCAATCCCTTCTCCATTCTTCTCTCGGGATCTTGGGCATGCACACACACATGCCCAGCATGAGTTTAAGCCACTGGGTCCAGGACTCGAACTGTAGTCGACTACATGGGTGTCCAGCGACATAGCATTACGCTAACTGCTGGTCCCCATGCATAGTATTTTTACAATATGTGTTTTCCGTGAACTTTTTAAAGCCTCCCTCATACAGTTTAGACTCCTGAGTTTGAGTATCTGAATTGGCAAGACTACTACCCTTATGAGTTTGCTTTCATATATATTTTTTATTTACTTATTTTTTGGAGAAGTTTTTGCTATAGGGCACATGTGCTCGCCAGAAAGATAGCGAGAGACAGAAAGCAAGAAATCACCCCCCCCCCCCAGGGGGATGGTCACACTGCAATCCCTTCTCCTCCATTCTCCTCTCGGGATCTTGGGCATGCATGCACATACACCTGGAGTGAGTATTAAGCCACCGGGTTCAGAACTTGAACCACAGTTGACTACATGGGAGTCCAGTGACATAGCTATTATACTAACTGTTGGTCCCGTATATTTTTCTTTACTTGTGATAAAGGGCAGGCACACTCATGAGACAGAGAAGACCATTCTCTATAGGGGCTGGTCAAGTGCAATCCCTTCCTTGAGTTCTCCAGCCTGTTGGATCCTGGGCACTTGCACACATGTTCTGTTTGTTTTTCAGACTGACTGGGCTGGGGATTTGAACCATGACTACCATGGGGATCTGGCTTGCCCCTGAGCGATGCAATACTGCAATGCTGCAGAGCTGGCCCTTACTTTGCTTCCTTGAAAACTGAGTACCTTCCATTCAGAAGTCCAGGGTGTGTCATTCTGTCACCCTCAGTAAATCCAAGGCCACCTCCTCAAGTCAAGACCAAGTTTAATGGCAGTTATTTGATGCACTTGCCATCAAAAGTCCAGAAGCTTTTCTACTCACTTTGCTGTAGAAGAATCTTTTCCCGCTCCAACTTCTCATCCTTCTCCCATTCTGCCTTTCGCTTTGACCACTTATCTTCCATTTCATCATAAATGCTGTCCTATGAAGGCACAAAGATGCCATAAGAGTCCTTAAAAAGGAGACCCACTGGAGCTGAAATCCCACACCAGAGGGGTCCTGCCAGCACGACACACTGGCCACGCCCTGTGCAGCTCCCTCACCTGGGACTGCACGGATAGGTGCATGGGTGACTGGTAGGAAGTACACTCCAGCCTCACACAGGGGAGAACTGCATAGCCCTGACGGTCAAGAGCACATGGTTTTCCACACTGGAGCTGAACCTCCTCTGAAGGCAAGGGGGGTTCTCCATGTTGAAGAACCTCAAATCAGCTCCCCCTGAATCATAAATTCCTCTTCAATAGCCCATGAAGAAAGAAGGGGAATGTGGGGACCAGCAAATGGCATAATGCTTCCGTTGCTGGACTCCCACATAATCAGTCGTGGTTTGAGTCCCAGACCCAGTGGCTTAAAACTCATGCTGGATGCATGTGTGTGCAGGCCCAAAATCCCAAGAGGAGAATGGAGGAAAAGGGATTGTGATGTGGCCATCTCCCCCCGACCCACTCCTAGGAGTGATTTCTTGGTGACTCTCTGTCTCTCTGGTGAGTGCATGTGTCTACAGCAAAAAAAAACTCTCTAAAAAAGTAATAAAGAAGGGGGACCAGCAGTTAGTGTGATAGCTATGTCGCTGGACTCCCATGTAGTCGACTGTGGTTCAAGTCCTGGACCTGGTGGCTTAAACTCACGCCGGGTGCTTGTGTGTGCGTGCTCAAGATCCCGAGAGGAAAATGGAGGAGAAGGGATTGTGGCGTAGCCATCCCCCCTGGGGGTGATTTCTCGCTCTTTGTCTCTCTGTCTCTCTCTGTCTGTCTAGCAAGCACACATGCCCTATAGCAAAAACCTCTCCAAAAAAAGAAAAAAATAATAATAAAGAAGGGAAATGTCTCATAGTTAATTTGAACAGTTAGAAAATAATGGGATGTTTTAAAGTGTCTATTTTTTCTCAGCAAATTTACTTTCACTTTGTGGCTGAGGGTCCATAAATCTAATCCAAAGTCAGTCCTGTGGTGACTTGGACTTCCTGAGCATGGAACTCAGCAACGTGAAAGGTGCAGGACCTGGATGCTGCCAGTCAGGTCTGAGGACCCAGCTCCTTGCTTTTCTGGCTCCCAGCAGGAGCCACACTTGGCTCAGATGTGGTGCTCATTTGGAATTGCTTGTGGCCTTTTACATGTGGGTTTTCGCTTACCATTTTATGACTGGTGGGCAGCTCGGTTGCCAAAGAAATCAAACCCTTGGGAGAGGCCCAGATGGAAGCAAGCTGGAGGATTCCTAGGAGGTGGGGGCAGCTTACCTGCCATAAACCTGACACTTCTTAGACTCTGCTCTGTGAGGTTTTCCCTGACTATACCAAGAAATATCTTGAAAAACGAGTTTTAGATACAAGTTCAAAAGTGAAACTGTGAGCAGCAAGTAGAATTTCAGAGGTGATGTTGGTGTTTAACCTTAAAGAAGTTGATCCTCTGTTTTTATTTACCTGGGACTGACAGGTTTCTTGGGACCCTGGACTGGGTGCAATTAGTGCTAAAACCAGAATGTCTCAGGCAAACCAGGACACTTCGGTCATTGTACTTAACAATGAAATCAGGTGGGACTTGAGGGCTCGGTCTTTCCCCTGCCCACTCCCCACTTTACTCTTCACCTCCCTAGTCATTAATTATGCCCTCACTGTCTTCCTGGGCCCTCATCAAATTAGCTGCTTAAATGAATGGGTTATGCTCTGAGGTGGCTAGAGCCCTCCTAAGCGCTGCTTATTGAGTTCCAGACAGATACAGTCTTTTTGAATGGCAATTTGGCTGAATCTATTAGAGGTCTTAAAAATGTTCAGCATTCCACTTCTGTTAGACCATGGATGTCACTTTAGAATCAAAGATGTTCACAATGATATTATGCGTTATAGCAAGCATTGTAAACAACTCAAATGGCCACCAGTAGGGGAATAATAAAATTCCCAATGGCAATTTTATTAGGATAATATTTAGTCATTGACAAGGAAGAAAGGGTTGGCCCCATAGCCTTGTTGTTAGGGGAGCCAGATCCCACAAAGTTCACTGCAGCTCAAATTCCAGCTCTAGCAGCTTGGAAAATATACCAAGTGTATGAGTATGTATGTTCCAGATCCTAACAGGATGGAGAGGGACGGAAGAGTGACCATGCCCCATTGGGGGTGCTTTCTCCATCCTCTCTGTTTCTCTCTGGCAACTAAAAAACATAAAACAAAACAAAGCACACATACACACACACACAATAAAAAAATAAAAAGGAGGGAAAAGTTTCTGATATGCCTGATAGAAAGAGAAAACAAACAAAAAAAGTATTTAGATTTTATACAATATAGTTTCAACTATAGTTTATATATATATATAGATAGATATAGATATAGATATAGATATAGATATAGATATAGATATAGATATAGATATATATGGAGAGAGAGAGAGAGAAAGAGATTTTTTACTATAGGGCATATGTGCTCACTGGGAGAGACAGAGAGAGCGAGCGAGAGAGAGACAGAAAGTGAGGAATCACCCCCCGGTGGATATGGCCATGCTACAATCCCTTCTCCTCCATTCTCCTCTTGGGATCTTGGGCACGCACGCACATGTCCCCAGCATGAGTTTTAAGCTTCCAGGTCCAGGACTGAAACCGCCGTCAACTACATGGGAGTCCAGCAATGTAACCATTACACCATCTGCTGGTCCCTCGACTACAGTTTTAACACAGCACAAACATTAACAGTCGTTGTCTTTGAGTGATGACATTTCCTTCTTTTTGTTGTTGATTTTTATATTTTTTCATAAGAAACAATGAGCAGCTATTACTTTTGTGATAATAAACATTGCTCAATGGACCCCTTTACAGGCTGGGTGACTACTTTGTCACGCATGACGGTCATCCAGTTTATGCCTCTCTCTAGGTGCAGGTAGAGCCATGTAGGGCCAAGAATTCTGGAAATCTCAGGATATTATTTTCGGGGCAAGAACTCTGGATTCATCCCAATGTTAGCAGCCAAGAGCAAGCCTTGCTTCTCATTCCTAATCCACCAAAGCGCTCTCTGTCTCACCTGATACATGTGAAACATATTCTTCAGATACTTGTATTCCTTCCCCATCTCATCTGGACAAAAGCAAAACAACAGTTGCGTGTTTCGTCTGTTAAGGATGTTTTCAAGTTCAAATGTGAGCATTTCCACACAGCTTCCTGCCCTAAACTCACCCCCCCCTCCCCAGCTGTGAAACCACTGTGTGCCCCAGAAATGAGTTCAGAAGTAAATAGAAAGACAAAGGCTGGTCCCACTGTAAACCCACTGAGTTGGTTTTTCAGGGGAGGGATCCAGTATCTGCTGATAAACAGGCTTCTCAGAGATTTTGATGCGTAACAAGTCTGAGAACTATTCTCCAAGAGTGAACCTACATCTGCAGGGGTGGAAAAGAGGAACAAAAACTTGCAGCATACCTCTGCTTCTCTCTTTTAAAATAACAGTTCCTAGTTTACATTTATTATGAAAACAGTACATGTTCTTTTTAGAAAACTGTAAAATTAGCAAAGTATAAACATAAAGCCTTTTTTTTTTTTTTCAAAAACTTAAAGCACCAATAAAGGAAGAAGGCTATAGAATTTCTTCTCTCTGTGGTGATGAGGGTAGAAACCGGAACTTTGAAGGACATACACCTGGCCCTTCTCAAGGGCAGCATGAACAATGAGATAGGCCAATACAGCCCTTCTGCATTCTGAGGACAGGCTGTGACTGAGGGACGTAATGAAACACTATCATGTTACAGGGGAGGAGACCTGCTGAATTACAATAGTATTATGTTTGTTGAAGTTGAAAATACACGTTTGAAAGAGCTTTCATATTCCTATCACACTGGTAAGGGCAGATCGGTTTGTCTTCAATTCTTAGGTGGGGATCTGAGACTCAGGAAGATTAAGCAACTTGCTCAGATTATCCAGGAAAAGGCAGGATACGGCACACACGGTTCTCTCTCTCTTCAGTTTCATTCTCAGTCACTCTTTTCCCTGAATTTAGGGGCAAACATGGGAAGCCTGACCACAGCCCAGCCACAGCCCTAGAGCTCCTCAGGCCGGGACCCCCCATAGGCAGCCCCTCACCCTCACCCAGGGTCATTCTCTCAGGTACCTAGCTTCTCTTGGGCGGCCAGCTTCTCTGCTTTCAAGGCGGCTTTATATTCGTTCTCCATCTTACTGAGCTCCGCTTCGTGAGCCTCTTTGAGCTCCCTGTGGGACCCCAGGAGAAGACCACGTCATTAGCGTGCAGTCCAGAGCTGAGCTGTTACACTGACCTGACCCTACCCCTCTGCCCTCACACAGGAAGTGGGACCCTCACTTGTTGGCATTCTCTTGGCATCTATCCAGACAAGACCCTTGTTTTCTACAACCATTTTTTTTCTTTTATTTTTTAGGTTTTTGTCATAGGGCGCCTGTGCTCACCAGAGAGAGACAGAGAGGGGGAAAGTGAGAAGTCATTCCCCAGGGGGGATGGCCACATCATAACCCCTTCTCCATTTTCTTTTTGGGACCTTGGGTGTGATTTTCAAGCCTCCAAGTCCAGGACTCGAACTGCAGCCGACGAAGGAGGAGTCCAGTGCCTTTAACCCCCATGCCACCTGCTGACTCCTTATTTTTTTCTTTTTTAAAATTAAATTTTTTTTTTTTACTTCAGTTTATTTTATACATTCAATCACATATGTCATTTAGCTTATTTATTTCTTCCATGGACTTTTGCAATGTGGGTCCAGTTGCATTATCACTGCACCACCCGGCCCTAGAACCACTGTTTTGAATGGAGCCTGCAAGGGTCATGGACTCCCCGCTAAGAGTCAGCACAATCTTTGCTTAGTGTTCACTTGGGGAATGGTGGGCTGTACCCACACCTACCCAGGGGAATTAAAGAACCTAAGGCCCCTCTAGTTTCCATCTTAGGAAGTAGGTGCTGGCAGTGGTTAAGATGATGTTAAGCGAAAGTCTATCTGAGCTATGAAGCCCTGCAAAGACATAAATGTGGGTGCTGTACGTTTATATGACTGGCAGCTCAGTAGGTTTGTTTGTCCTAAATGCACAGTTCAGTGAAAAAGCGACATACTATCTGATTCCAACTGGACGGCATTCTGAAATAGGCAAAAATGAGGAGACAGTAAGATGATCAGTGGTTTTCAGGGGCGGGGGGGGGTGGGGTGGGGAGATAAAAGGCAGAGATTTTTAGGGCAATGAAATTATTCTATGTGACACGATAATTAGGTGGATACTTGTCATTACACATTCGCCCAACCCCATAGAATGTGCAACGCCAAGAATGAGCTTGACTATAAAATATGGACATTGGGTGATGATGTGTAACGAAGCTTCATGGATTCTAACAAGTGTACCACTCTGGTGGGGGTACTAATTATGGGGAAGCTGTGTGTGTGCAGACAGGAGATATACGAGAATTCTGTACTTCCCCCTAGAGTTTGACGCAAGCCTAAAACTGCTCTAAAAAACAAACAAAAAGTCAAGACTAATCAATCAATCAATAATAAATGAATAAATTAAAAGCTATGGCTCAACTAGGAGTGTTGTCTCTCCACTACGATTTCTTCTTTTTTTTTAATTGTAAATTGACAGCTTAAAATTCTATATATTTACGGGGAACAAAGTAAAGTTATGATTTATGAACATTGTGGGAAATAACGAAATCACGTTAGCTCAAATACCGACCATTTTTTTGTGTCGAGAACGTCTGATACTGAATGTCTGATACTTAAGTCTCTTTGGAATTCTGTAATGTACACTACTCACTGTCACACTATGTAAGGATAAATGATCCTTGAATCATGAAACCACCCAGAGCTAGAAATAAATTCAACACTAGTCAAGCCCAGCCTTTTCTTCCATCGTTGCAAACAAACGTTTTGCTTTGGCTATGCTCATCATGGTCTTCTGAGAGGGATACACTTCTGTGTCTGGTCTTTATTTTGGGTCATTAGACGTTCCTCCATATCTGATATAGGCCCTTCTAGAATTTTATTTATTTTTTTTTAGAGGTTTCTGCTATAGGCGAGTGCACTTGCCAGAAAGACAGAGAGAGACAGAAAGTGAGAAATCACCCCCCAGGGGGGTTGGCCACACCACAATCTCTTCTCCTCCATTCTCTTCTTGGGATCTTGGGCATGCATGCACACATGCCCGGCATGAGTTTAAGCCACCGGATCCGGGGCTCGAACTGAGGTTGACTACATGAGAGTCCAGCGACATAGCCATTACACCAACTGCTGGTCCCCCTTCTAGGATTGTTGTTCGTGCCATTGTCTTCAGTGAAACAGATGCTCTAATAGCTTCTGATACTGTGTTCTTCAGGATAGTAACTCCTACAGCAGAATGGGACATTACCCATTGGTGAGCAATAACCATCATGGATTTTGCACTTGTATAGTCCTTAATCACTTTTAATTTTGTTTCCGTTTCCATCACTGAATGTGATCTTTTACTGGAAAAATAAGCAGTGAGTTTTATGTGCTTGGGGCCATGATGAACGGTGTCACGAGATTAAATCAAACACGAGAGCAAACGATGCAATCAAGAGACACAGTAAACCCAACAGGCTACTGCTGGCATGACATGGCATTCTGCTTACAGTAAACCTTTATAAGCAGGACGACACTCTAAAAGAAGGACACAGGATAGTGTAGTAAATACATCAACTGGCGACAGTTGCTTAGTCATGACCGTGTTATACACTGTATGTCACTGTGGTGCTGAACGTTTCTGTGACTGGCAGCTCAGGAGGTTTGTTTGCCCCAGGGCTACCACAGACACGTGAGCCATGGCCTGCACTGGAATGTTGTCACTAGGTGACAGGAATTTTTCCGCTCTGTTATAACCTTATGGGAGTGCCATTGTTGGACAAAATATTGTCATGCAGTGCATGACTAACTTTAACCTTAAATTTGCTGAGCTTTGTGGCTGGATATATGATCTATTCTGAGAGCGTTTCCTGTACATTTGAGAAGAACGTGTATTCTGTTGTTATTGACTGGAATGTTTACATATGCCCTTAGGCTACTCTTTATCTTTTCCATTTATTCATGACAGAGCACATGCATGTGCGCAAGACAGAGAGGGACATAACAGAGAAAGGAGCACCCTCCACAGGGTCTGGTTGGCAGTCCCCCTGTTCCAGTCCTCCAGCCTGTTGGATCTCAGGTGCCTGGTACATTTCAGGCTGACCAGGCTGAGAATTAAAACTGCAGCCACCATGTGGGAATTGGGTCTTTCTTCTCATTTCCATTTGTGCGGAACTTCTTTTTCCAACTCTTCACTTTCAGACTATGTATGCCTTTTTTAAAAAAAGAGAGACTTTTTCTATAGGGCATGTGTGCTTGCTAGAGATACAGAGACGGCAGAAATCACCCCCCAGGGAGGATGGCTATACAGCAATCCCTTCTCCTCCATTCTTCTCTGGGGGACCTTCGGCAAGCATGCACATGCACCCACTGGGAGTTTTAAGCCACCAGATCCCGGACTCCAAACGTGGTCAACTATGTGAGAGTCCAGCCGTGTAACCATTATGCCATCTGCTGGTCTCCAGGTTATGTATATCTTTAAAAGTGAAGCAAGTGTCTTGTGGGCAGCATATAGTTGAGTGTTGCTATTTTATCCAGTCACTCTGTGTCTTTTTATCGAGGGATTTAATCCATTTACATTCAAGGTAGTTATTGATAGGCAAGGACTTACTACTGCCAGTTCATTAGCTGCTTTCTCTTTGTTCTAAGATTCTTTGCTCCTTTCTTCCTCTTTTGCTGTCTTCCTTTGTGGTTTGATGATTTTCAAGAGTAGGGTCCTTTGAATTTTTTCTATTTTTGTTTAGTTCTTCTACCAAACAGTTTTGCTTTGTGGTTACTCATACCTGCCTATTTCAAGCTGATAACAACTCTAACGTTGATTGCCTATAACAACACTATCCTTTTACTCCCCACTCCCTACATTTTAAGTCTTCGATGTCAGAATTTATGTAATTTTGTATTGTGTGTCCCTTGACAAATTATTTTACCTATAGTCATTAATAATAGTTTTATCTTTTAAAAATTATTTTTATTATTAAAAAAATTATTATTATTATGATTGATGTGAAGCAACCAAAGCTGATAACTGCCTGAACCTTCTGTTCTGATGCGGAGAAACTTGTAAGAAACCTTGAAGCAGCCTAGGGCTGATAGATGCCTGGGCTTTCTGTTCCTCTGTGAACAGTTCCTCCCCTGAACTGTTGAGCAGCCGAAGGCCTTGAGCAGGTTGGATTCCCTGCTTCTCTGTCAGCTCTGTATTAGGGCACACACTGAGCTCCTTCCCTGATCGGACACTACAAGTGTGCTGAAACTCCCGCTTACCCACTCCCCTGTTAAAGACTGTGTCCAACTCTTCATGGAGCTGGAGATTCAGAGTATTAACTCCTCTATGTCTGCCAGTGTAGTAAAGAGATCTCTTTTCTCTCCTGAGTGTTGTTTTTCACTCCTCAGTGTCTGGTTTTCTGCAACATTATTATTATCATCAAGCTTGTGATAGGGCATGTATGCTCACCAGAGAGAGACAAAGCAAGAGAGAGAGGGAGAGTGAGAAAGCGAGCCACCGCATCTGGGACTTGAACTGTGGTTGGCCACATGGGAGTCCAGTTCTTTAACCACCATGCCGACTGCTGGCTCCTAGTTTTGTCTTTTAATCCTTGTACAAGGGATGAAATTGTCTTACACACTGTTATTAATGTCCCAGGGTATTTTGAATACTATTTTATGCATATCTTTGAAATTTTTGCCTTTGTGTGCTTCATATTATTAATTAGCAGCTTTTTGTTTCATTTTCTTTTTCTTCCTTTTTTTTTTTTTTTTTTTTGAGAGGTTTTCGCTATAGGGTGCATGCGCTCGCCAGAAAGACAGAGAGAGAGAAAGCAAGAAATCACCCCCCCGGGGGGATGGCCACGCTGTAATCCCTTCTCCTCCATTCTCCTCTTGGGATCTAGAACATGCACACACACGCACCCGGCTTGAGTTTAAGCCACTGGGTCCAGGACTCGAACCGCAGTTGACTACATGACAGTCCAACGACACAGCCATTACAGTAACTGCTGATCCTGCTTTTTGTTTCATTTGAAAGAATTTCCTTTAGCAATCCTGTAAGGTAGGTCTAGTAGTGATCAACTCTCTGAGCCTTTGTCTGGAAAAATTTTTATTCCTCCTTCATTTCTGAAAGACAGCTTTGCTGGATAAAGTATTTTTGGTTGGACTTTGTTTGTTTTTTAATTTGTTTCTTCCTTCAGCGCTTTGAATAGGCCATTCAACTCTCTCCTGGACTGCAAGGTTTCTGCTAAAAAATCCACTGACAGATGTACTGGCACTCCTTTGGTGCTATGTGTTCTCTTGCTGTGCTCAAAATCGTTCCTTTGTCTTTGATTTTTGATGGTTTGACTGTTATGTGTCTTGATGTACTCCTGTTAGGTTGAATCTGACTGAATTTGATTGGCAGGGGGTGTCTAAGAACTCTGTACTTTCCCCTCAGTAAACCTAAAACTGCTGTAAAGCCAAAACTGTTCTAAAAAATAAAGCCAGCAAACATTAGAGATGACAGTGACTCGGCTGGAAGAGCTGTCTTCCACCAGGATTTCTGAGCCTGCTCTCCCGCATAGCAGGCAGCCTCCAAAGGTACTTTGAGATTGTCCTCATCCTCACAGACAACGTCCCTCCTTTAAAATCAAAAACCAACTTATATGTATCTGTTTCTAAGCTATAAACATGATTTATAAGATACGTATGGTTATGGGAAAAAGTCATGATGCATTTTTGCATAGAAAAACATAAAAAGACATCATGACTTTTCTGACCACCCAGTATACAGTAAGATGGTTACTATATTGGAACAAAGTAAAATCTCTGAGTTGCAGTTGCCTGTTTTCCCCCTGCGGCAAAAACGGCCATAATCTACTCACTTGCAAAAATCCTCCCAGACACTATTAATAACGCTAGTGCTCCAGTCTGACTTGTTTATCTTACCTGTTTGCTACTTTGTACCCTTTGACCTTCTGTCTGCCTGTCATTTCCTCATCCTGCTCCTGGCAACCACTGTTTCATTTTCTCCTGGCAACCACTATTTTATTCTGTATTTCTACATGTTTGGACACCTCCTTTTAAATTTCCTCTGATTTTTTTTTTTTCTTTTATTTTTTTTGCTCTCCCATCCCATTCCTTCTTCCTCTTTTGCCTGTGCCCTGACTTAGCAGCCAGGGAGAGTAGAGGTGATGGGAGGAAGAGGAGGAGGAGGAGACTGGACTGAGAATAAGAGTTGTATATCTGAGAAATCTGAGAGAAAAGAAATGGCTCTTCACAGCAACGAATGTAAAGGGAGATTATAACCAAAATGAGAAAACTGGATAAAATTGAAATGCAGGAACAACCTTCTCTGTACTTCATTCCAATGGCCTCACAAGAAGCCATCTTGCTCTCCAAGGACATGTGTCTCACTCATCTCCGCCACCTCCACCCACTCAACTCTACTTGACACTGGCCGAAGTCCTTGTGGATGGAAATCTTGCAAAGATGCAGGAGACGTAGGGCCTTCAGCACACAAGGGCTCGTGCCAGGAAGCATACCTGCTCTTGCTTTCAAAGTTCTGCTGCATCTCAGCACAGTGGAGATCCATTTCATTGGAAAGCTGGAAAGGAGGCCAGTGTTAACAACACAGACTGGAGGACCCCTGCCTGCACCAGTTGCTCTGAGGAGCCCTCACTTGCAGGGTCAACCCCTCCCCATCGGTGTTCTGCGGTGTGAGAGAGTACATTATCACCGAGGGCTGGAGCAGTCTGGTCTTGCACTGCGTCGTTCTGCACTGAATGAGTTCATAGTGTTATTCCTCTTTCACTAACTGATTTTTGTGGGTGGTTCTGATTTCCTTTGGTAGATTCATCCCTTTGTAAGATTGTGACCTTTGGATTCTTAGATACATAATTCATTTGAGCAATTATTTATTGAACCAATGGCTGACCTGGAAGAGCCAAAGAGGATGAAGACTCAGACCCTGCTGTGAAGGGACTTAAAATCCAGTGTTAACCAACCCTTGTTGACAATTTGGTTGGGTTCTAACAGACGGGATTTGCTCATTTTCAGGTGACCCTCTGTTCTAACATATCGGAACTTCTGGCCAGTGTCTCAGCAGGA
>NW_006159858.1:3426571-3433921 GCF_000334495.1 Tupaia belangeri chinensis
AGTCAGTTAGTGCCCACTGTCTGCTAGAACAAGGGTCCAGAGCTGGCCCCTATTCCTCTCTGACTGCTGCGGAGGTGCCAGGACTGACAGCCGTGGGCAGCCCCAGCCATTCTGATGGAGACCAGCACTGAGTAGGCCAGAACCTCTCCATTTCACAGGGTCATGCCACATACTGGGGAGTCGAGATCACAACCTAGGGCTCCATTGGGGAAATCATTTCTAAATATGATTTTACCAGGGCCTGTACTTGTAGATCAAAATGCTCATTTTGCCTAATTACCCATTATTGTTGAGCCAGGTGATCTTATGGAAATTATTCAACTTCCCGGAGCCTTAATTTCCATTTTATGGAAGGAGACCATAAACCTGGCAAGGTTTTCAGATAAATATTGAATCAATGCTGGGCAAGGTGTCAGCCTGAGTCATGCGTTGAGTCACTGTAAGATTCAGACAGGCCCAGGATATACCAGAGGGTAAGAAGCCACCTGCTGGAAAGTTCCATCCTTACAAGTGGGTTTTAAGAATACTAGAGAGAGTCCATCATCCAGAGCCTACCATTCCATGCCAGTTCTAGTTTGTCACGCTAGCCCAGGCCACCAGGCACACTGGCTTGAAATGGGGAAGAAGTCACTGTGATGAAACAGATGGTATAATCTAAAGAAGGGTGATTAAAATCCACAGGAAGCACAACTAGTACAGAATGCCATTAGCACATTCTAAAGTGTGGGCATTGGCAGCTTTAATGGTAACTGTAAGTGAGCACCAGAGGCCTCCAGGAAGCTTAGGAGGATTCAGTATTGGTGCCATTGGTGACACGACTGAGGTTTAACTTGCCACAAAGGCTAGATAAGAAGTGACCCCCCCACCTGTGTAAAGGGGACAGACAGCGTCATGCACCCACTCGAGGCACCTGGTTGAGAACAGAGTCAGAGAATTACGACTGAGCGGCAAGGTCCCAGCTTCAGAGTCCCGTTGCCTGGACAATGTGGCTCACATGAGTGACATACTTGGCATCTTGCCCGGCACACGAGTGTTCTGAAAATATTAGTCTCACCCTAGCCATGAAGGTGTTAGCTAACGCTGAGATCACTCACCAACTTTTGGGCAGACTGGTGGTCCCTGTTCATTTGTTCTATTATTGCTGTCAGCTCTGAGATCTGCTCTTCTAGGTCAGAAATGATGTTGGTCCTGTGGGATGAGAATGCCAGAGCTTACCATTCCATGCCCCTGAGAGGGACTGACGCTGGCCTGGGGAGAGAGCCCAGCTACAGTCCACACCTGCTCACTGTTGTGGGTGGGGCTGAGGGATAAAGGGGTGGTCTTGGAGAAGGCATTTGGTAGCAAGCTGGCTGAATCTCAGATCTGGCCTTTTGAGTAAGCCAGCCAGAATGATGAGCAAGATGATTTGGTGTTCTACTGAGAGGGGAAATAGAAATATGTCAGGCATTTGTTGAGGTGTGACCTTGACTTGGTGATGGTAGTTGAAATGGAGGAGGGATACATCCAGAGGACTAAGTAGTGACTAGGATTGATACTGACAGTGAATGTAGATAAAGGCCAGAAATGGGACCAAGAGGGAGATTTAAGAGAGTGGCTTTCAGAAAAGACTATGTGTTTCCGGGTCTGCAGCATATCTGTAGATTATTCAGCTCTAGTCCGTTATGCCAGAGTGGACAAGGCTGCAGGAGCTCCTTGTGAAGTGGAGCCGAGAGGACGCTGTTAATTCAAGAAGCATTTAGCCAATCAGTCTTATGTCCAACCGAGCACAGAAAGAATGTGAGGTGAATAAACGGGAGAGGACATGGGCGGAGAGAGAGCCAGGGTTTCAGACCAAAAAAAGGATGTGAGGAAGTTGAATCTAGGGGAACCTCTTCTTGCACATGGTCTTCAATATAGATAATACTCACAGCTACACCAGGGAATAAAGCAAGTAAGAGCCACCATGTTTTATTTTTTAAACTTTGCCATTGTGTGAATGTGCATGTACGAAAGAGTAAGAGTAAGAACCCCCCAGGACCCCAAGGGGAATGGCCATACTGCAATCCCTTTTCTTCCATTCTCTTCTTGAGATTTTGAGCACATACGTACACATGCCTGGCATGTTTCTCAAGCCATCAGCCCAAGGACTCAAACCTACAGTAAGTCATGTGGGATTCAGCCGCTCCAGCCTCCATGCCACTGACTGACCTCATTTTGTTTTATTTTGCCAGAACTGGTGCAAATTTCTTAAGAAGCTAAGAGGTGCCTACAGGTGACAGTTTAACTATGGGTAATGTCCTATAGAGGGTTGTGGTTGAACAGGGGAAAGAAAACCAGCAAATGCCCTCATGGTGTGGGAAGACAGGGATTTGGGTCTGGCTTCTCTGGGCCAGGGAGATCAGAGAGGCTCCACGGCACGGCCTCCTTTGACTTGCAGTTGCTTTAACCTCAGCCCCAATCTGAGCACCTTCAGAGAGGTAGCCACTGCTAACACTTTGGTTGTACTCTTTCTATACACTAGCCAATAGGTAGGAGATGGGGGTTAGGTGCATTTTCTGTTGTTGGTGGTCTTTTATATTTCTGTCTTGGAAAAATAATTCTCTCAGCAAACTAACACCTAAAGGAAGAGACAATGGAAGAGTCATTCCAGAGTGCAGGTAGGAAGAAAGATGCCTGAACTTAGGTAGAAGACAGGTAACAAGAAAATATGAATGAGATATTTAGGAGACAGGGACTAGCAGATGAACTAGTGGTTACATCACTAGACTCCCACATATACTCAACCACGGTTTGAGTTCCACACCCAATGGCTTAAAACTCACGCCAGGTGTGTGTGTTTATGTACCCAAAGTCCTGAGAGGAGAATAAGGAGAAGGGATTGTGGTGTGGCCATGCCCCACAGGGCGTGATTTCTTGCTTTCTGTCTTCCTGTCTCTCTCATGAGCACATGTGTCCTAGCAAAACTTTCTCTCTCAAAAATAAATAAATAAATAAATAAAGACATGGAAGGCCCAACAGATGGTATAATGGTTACATTGCTTGTCTCCCAAGTAGCCAACTACAGTTTAAGTCCTGGACCCGGCTTCAAACATGCCAGGCACATGTATGTGTGTGCCCAAGGTCCTGAGAGGAGAATGGAGGAGAAGGGATTGAGGAATGGCCATCCCCCAGGGGTAATTTCTCACTTTCTGTCTCTCTGGCAAGCACACGCACCCTATAGCAAAAATCTCTCTCACGAAAATAAATAAATAAATACATAGAGAATTACTTGGAATGGCTTGGAGGATTGGGTGTGTGGGGCTGAATGACAAAGAGTGGCTGTGTGCCTAGTGGGATGGACCTGGGCAGAACCACCCACAGTGCACTTCCCAAAGGCACTGGATTGATGTGGTATTTGGGGGCATAATAAAAAAAGAGATGCAGAGCCAGTCAGTGGTGTAGTGATTGGGATAGCTGGACCCCACATGGCCAATTGTGTGGTTCAAGTCCTGACTCAGTAGCTTGGGAAACACACTAGGTGCCTGTGCGTGCATGAAGAAGAAGAGATTACACTGTGACATCCCCCCAAAGGGTGCTTCCTCACTTTTTTCACTTTTCTTCCCTTTCTCTCTTTCTCTGGTGAAAGCACACACACTATAGCAAAAACAAAACCAAAGCGTATTCCAGCTTCCCAGAAACCCTAACTTTACTCTTTCATTATTATTTCTTCCTTTCATGAGAGTAAGGAGAGAGACAGAGAGAGAGAGAAGGACAAGTACCCTTAACAGTCAGGTCTCATGCTGTGATTCCTGCCCCCGTCCCAGCCTTCCCAGGTACCAGGGTCTTGGGCACCTGCATGAACCTATTAAAAAATGGGATGTGTGGGTCGAATCATAATCTTTCATGTGGCTCCAACTTCTCTTGAGCAGCATGTTACTGCTGCACCCAAGAGCTAGCACACTGACTTCACTTCAATTTGCACACCCCAAATTCAGACTGTATTCTGAGTATTTCATCTGTCTCCCCAGAAAGAACTGCTCTCCTTCAGCAGGTTCCTTCCAGTCATTTCCTAGGTCAGCTGTCAACCTTACCCCTTGAATCCACTCACAGATGGGATCAGCGTAAAGACAGGTGGGCGTGGAGAGGAGCAGCACTGAGAGATGGGTGAGAAGGGAGGTAACCTTGCAGAACCTCAGAGTGGGGCCTGTGGCCTGGCATAGAGGTCAGGGACACACCCTCTAGGCCAGGTGCGCCAGGTGGAGCAAGCTCTGAGGAGCTGGATATTGCCCCAGAGACATTACCTGGACATTTTAACTTTGTCTTTTATCTTTGATTCCAACTGCTTTTTGTCACCAAACATTTCCTCTCCCAGGGTGACGGATATCTGCTCCCGATTCCGAATGAGCTTATAGCCAGGTGACACGTTGATCACTTCCTAGGCACCAAGACAGAAGGCAGGATAAAAATGGGAAAACTTGGGAGACACTGGGGTAGGCAAAGACTTCTTAAATAATACCCCCAAAGCACAGTCAATAATCCCAAAAATAGACAAGTGGGATTACATTAGTCTAAAAAGTTTTTGCATGGCAAAAGACACAGGAATTAGTCTGAATTGACAGCCCTCAGAATGGGAAAATATTTTTGTAAATTATGCATCAGATAAGGGACTGTTAACCAGAATACACAAGGAACTCAAGCAGCTGACCCCAAAAAAGATGATCAACCCTATTAAAAAATGGGAGAATGAGTAGAAAAAACCATTTTCTAAGGATGACAAATGAATAGCCAAAAGACATAAGAAAAAATGCTCGGTATCCCTCATTGTAAGGGAAATGCAGATCAAAACAACAATGAGATACCACCTAACCCCAGTCAGAATGACTAAGATTAAAAAAACAAAAAATGATAAGTGCTGGCAGGGATGTGGTGAAAGGGGAACTCTCTTACACTGCTGGTGGGAATGCAAATTGGTCCAGCCACTGTGGAGCACAATTTGGAGATTTCTCAAAAATCTACAAATAGAACTACCATATGATCCAGCAATTCCACTCCTTGGTATCTACCCAAAGGACAGAAGAATTCTTCATTGAAAAAGTGCTTGCACATCAATGTTTATTGTGGCTTATTCACAATTGCTAAGACATCAAACCAACCCAAATGCCCATGAACAGATGAATGGATTGAAAAACTGTGGCACATATACTCTATGGAATATTACTCAGCCATAAAAAACAACAAGACTTTGGCTTTTGACTGAAAATGGATGAATATGGAAGATTAACTGCTGAGTGAAGCAAGCCAGGCTATGAAGGAGAAACATTGTATGTCTCCACTTAGTATATACTGAGTGTCCACACTCTGTGATGGAAACTGAATGACTAAAGGATATAGAAACACAGTAAATGGTTGTGAATATCAGATATAGTTTGGGAAGAGGGTGGATAAAGGAGTAGAGTCTGAGGAAGGGCATTAAGGAGAAAAATAGAGAGGAGTAGCATTAATGGGACAAAGAAATGGGGCATTATCTATTGAAAATAGTATTTTAGTATTATCAACTAGACTGGGGAGAAATGTGGATATGTTGCAATATTCACTTGCAAGCTAAATAACGTGATTGAATGTAGAAATGAACTTGAGATAAAGTAAGGTAAAAAATAAAATAAAATTTTAATTCAGTCCGGGAGTGTCGAGATTCCTCTAAATCTCATTCTGTTGCTTATTCATGTCTTAAAAACAGAGACAGGTGATGGGCTTCCAGATCCTAGACCCTTCTGTGCCCTCCCGAGTCCCCATTCACCCTCAACTGGCTCCTGACATCGCTATAAGTCACTGAAGAACAACCATGCCAAAACAACCTCTCTACACTCCACTCCACATTCCATGTCCTGTGCCTACTCCAAGTTTTCCATTGTATCCAGAGGTAGGAGGCAGCTGGACATTGTGGTAACTGTGTGGGTCTGGGAACCAAAGGGGCCCGAGTTTGCATCTTGCCTCTGACAGCAGTAGCTATTTCAACATCTCTGTGCCTCAGTTTCCCCATCAGAAAATGGGGATGATAACACTTCTCAAACGGCTTTGTGGGCAAAAGCAAGATAATTTATAAGAAAATGACTAGCACCATTGGGAGGGAAAAAATAAATTCTGTTTCCTTCCTTTTCCCCCAAGATGCCAAGTCAGAAACCTGGACAGGGCCATAACACCGAGACAGGATGCAGTCCCCTAGATTTGGTCTTATCTCTTTTTCCAGTGCTCTCCTGCCCTTACAACCTTCAGTTGTTCTGTCAGCATTGGTTAGTGCTTCCCAAGTGTGGCAGTGTGTTCTCTGAACCTGGGCATGAGTTATATTCTGTCCTAGACTAGCTGCCCCTGTTTCCTGGGACATTTTCTGCACCCTGCACAAAACAGGAAAGAATGGCAGGTAAATGCTCACTTTGGGGGTTGGCTGAGTTAAACGGGGGTTCCTCTACTTGCCAGCAACACATAAGGTGCAATAACAGCACCTCCTCCTAGGACCATGGCAAAGATTCCACTAGGTAAGTGTGCGAAAAAGCCCATGCTTGCACGCTATAAGTGCCCAGTAGGTGCGGTCCCGGTGCCCTCTTCCTGGTTTACTCACATTTGGTAATTTATTGCTCTCCTCTTGCTGTCCTGGCTGGGTTTTCATTCTGCAAGAGAAACACATGCTCAGAAAGCAATCACACAGCAAGGAGAGGTCCACAGCTTGGAGCTGCAGCTTGTCCTGTTACAACTCTGGGATCTAGTCAACTGACCTTCTTAGCAGGTCTTTGAAGTAGCTGGGGGACCCGTGGACGCAGAACCCCTGAAAGCACCAAAGCCTAGGCTCTTGGAAAAGGCTGTGTCCAAGAAGTAAAAGAGTTGGTCTTATAGGGAGCAACTTCTGTTTTGGAGAAATACAAGCCAGACAAAGCAGTCTCCACATATACTCCTGCATCAAGGCTCTGTGAGTCTTGAATGCACCCACACTCACCCTCATATATATCCCCACACTCACCCTCATATATATGACTGCGCACAACCTCATATGTATCCCCGCACACACCCTCATATATATCCATGCACACACACCCTTATCAACAACCCCATGAATACCCTCACCTATACCCCCAGACACAATACACCTGTATCCTTGCACACGACCTCATCTAATCCCCACTCACAACACATCTATATCCCCACACTCACACTCCTCTATATCCCACACTCACACTCATCTATATCCCCACACTCACACTCCTCTATATCCCCACACTCACCCTCCTTTATATCCCCACACTCACCCTCCTCTATATCCCCACACTCACACTCGTCTATATCCCACACTCACCTTCATCTATATCCCCACACTCACCCTCATCTATATCCCCACACTCA
>NW_006159858.1:3435185-3440390 GCF_000334495.1 Tupaia belangeri chinensis
CTCACCCTCATCTATATCCCCACACTCACACTCATCTATATCCCCACACTCACCCTCATCTATATCCCCACACTCACCCTCATCTATATCCCCACACTCACCCTCATCTATATCCCCACACTCACACTCCTCTATATCCCCACACTCACACTCCTCTATATCCCCACACTCACACTCCTCTATATCCCCACGCTCACCTCGTCTGTATCCCCACGCTCACCTCGTCTGTATCCCCACACTCACACTCCTCTATATCCCCACGCTCACCTCGTCTGTATCCCCACGCTCACCTCGTCTGTGTCCCCATGCTCACCTCATCTGTATCCCCACGCTCACCTCATCTATATCTCCACATACACCTTATCTTTATCCCCACACTCGCCTTCATTTTTATCCCAGCACACACTCTCAATTATATCTCCACACTCACCCTCATCTATATCCCCACACACACCCTGATCTATATCCACACGCTAACCGTCTTTATATCCACACACTCACCTTCATCTATATCGACACATTCACCCTCGTCTGTATCCCTACGCACACCCTCATCTCTATCCCCGCACACACCCTCATCCTTATCCACATGCACATATATATATATTCCACTCAGATATATCCCATACACCCTCATATATATCCCCACACACACGTGTGTGCATGTACAGGGACAATCAGCTCAGGTAACTGTGGGTAGCCCTTTTCAGAATGAAAGAGTCTATAAAAGCTAATGCTCCAGATAATAAAATGTATACTATGAAGACACAAAACATTTAAGGTTAACCTGCTTTTTTGTTAAAATGTTTACATTCTGCTTATAAAATGAATACCAGTTATCAGTTGGCATGTGAATGTATATACACGTATATTTACAAAATGAATTATACACACACACACACATATATAGTGAAATAAGTAGTATATATATGTTAGGTAAGATTATATTTACTTAGATATACTTATTGGCAATTTTAGGGGACATTTGTCCTAAATGGTATTGTTTTTATAGCTTTTGTAAATTAAAAAATCAGAAAAGAGGAATCATAAATTATTTTATTAATTAAAAATTTATAAAGAGGGATACCATCAGATGGGGTAATGGTTACATCACTGGACTCCCACATAGTTGACCATGGTTCAAGTCCTGGACTTGGCAACTTAAAACTCATGATGGGCACATGTGAGTGCATGGCCAAAATCCCAAAAAGAGAATGAAAAAGAAGGGGTTGCAGTGTGGCCATGCCCCTGGGAGGTGATTTCGTACCTTCTGTTTCTGTCTCTCTGGCAAGGGCATGTGCCCTACAGCAAAAATATCTCTAAAATAAATTCATAAAGAGGAATCAGGAATTTGTAGTTCAGCATCTAGCACAGAGTCCAGAACATAACCTATGCCTAAAGAACAAAAATGTCGGGGCCAGCAGGTGGCATGTTCGTTAAGGTGTTGTATTCCCACATGGTCCAACTGCATGGTTTGAGTCCCAGGCCTGGTGGCTTGAAAATCACACTGGTGCATGTATGTGGCCAAAATCCTGAGAGGAGAATGGAGAAGGCATTGTGGCATGGTCATCCCCCACCGAGGGGTGATTTCTAACTTTCCCTATTTCAGTTTCTCTCTGGTGCATGTGCCCTATGGCAAAAATCTAAACAAACAAAATGAAGGGTTCATAAATGAAAGACTATCTCTGTGTTTTGGACACACCACTTTAACTCCTCCAGTCTGCCATTACTCATCTGTGTGAAGCAGTGTTACTGGAATGACTGCTGCTGCTTCTTCTAGGTCGTGTCACCACCCTCGCTGATTTACATTCCTGCCGCTGTGTTTACCTCATCCCCCACTTTTGTCCTTGCCCACTACAGTCCATTCTCCACCTGACTGTCAGATTGGCCCTTCTAGAATGTTTGCTGGATCATTCTCAGAATCCTGAGGCTCTCTGGCCCTTTCAGGGTAAAAGCCAGAGTCCTTACAGTGGCTGCAAGGTCCTTCATTTTGTGAGTGTCCTATGGCTGTTGCAACAAATGGCCACAGACATAGTGGCTTTACATAACGCCAGTCATCATCTTCTAGTCCTGAGGGCTGAAGTCTGGGCCAGGACTCACTGGGCTCAAATCAGGGTGCTACTAGGACTGTGTTCCTCTAAAGGCTCTTTTTTTTTTTTTTTTTTTTGAGAGGTTTTTGCTATAGGGCATGTGCGCTCGCCAGACAGACAGAGAGAGACATAGAGACAGAAAGCGAGAAATCACCCCCCAGAGGGGATGGTCACGCTGCAATCCCTTCTCCATTCTCCTCTTGGGATCTTGGGCATGCACGCACACGCACCCTGCGTGAGTTTTAAGCCACCGGGTCCAGGACGCGAACCGCGGTTGACTACGTGGGAGTCCAGCGACATAGCCATTACACTAACTGCTGGTTCCCTTCCTCTGAAGGCTCTTAGGGAGAGTTGTTTTCTTGCTGTTTCTGGCTTTGAGAAGCTCCCTGGGTTCCCAATGGTCTTGTTCTCTACTTCAGTAATTGTATCAGCCAGCCTATACTTCTGTTGTCACTCTCCTTCTCCATCTCGGTCACTCAGACTTCCTCTTATATGTATTAGGGACTTTCGTGATTACATTAAGCCAGATAATCTGATATTCCCCCATGCACACCCTCATATATATCCCCGTGTGTACCCTCATATATATCCCCCCCCACACACCCTCATATAGATCCCCACACACACCTGCGTGCATACATATCCATCTCTGGTTCAGCCACCTAGCACTCTCAATTCCCTTTTGACAAGTTATATAACATATTCACAATTCTTAGGGACTAGGATGTGGACATCTTCGGGGGCGGGGGCATTGCCCGGCCTACTACATTCTTCATTATCTTGTCACTTTCTCTGAATTTATCTCCCATCACTCTACCTTCACTCCCACTCAAGCCATACTGGCCTCTGCTTCTCTGAAAGAGGTCAGATGTTCCATTGAAGTTCCCACTTCAATGGGCAGGGGCCCTTGGACTTGCTGGTTCCTTTGTCAGGCTCTGCAGGCTTCCCCTCAGCCCTCTTACACAGAGACTTCCCCTGACCTCCCTACATAAAATAACCCCCACTCTACCACCCCCTTTCCCCTTTCCATGCTTTATTTTTCCACACAGCACTCACCAGCCTCAAATGCACTTATTCATGGTCCTGTTCCCAATCTCTCCCCACTAAAATACAATGTCCACAGAGTGGACATTTTACTGTTTTTACAATGTTTCTCACTCCTGAAACAGTGTCTGAAAAGTAATAGATGTTCAATAAATATTTTCCAAATAAATAAATAGCAAAAATTCTCAATTTTTGGGTTATTTTAATTTTTTTTTTCTAGATCAGAGGTTTTGCCTTCAACATCTGAGATTCTATTTTCTGCATGAGCTAATCTGCTTTTAATACTTTCGAGGGAGGTGTTGATTTCCTAAATGGCAGCCTTCATTTCTAATAGCTCATTTGATTATTTTTTATGGTTTGCATTTCCTCTTTCAGATCATGGAAGAACTTCAACACCTCCTGGAACTCATTGACTCTTTACTCCTACAGAATACTATACAAGAAATACTAGACAGCATTAAGTGTCCCAACATCCAGATAACTGGTATCCCAGAAGGTGAGGAAACTAATAAGGGCATTGATAATCTATTGCATGAAATCCTGGAAGAAAACTTTCCAAATCTAGACAGGCATTCAAATATCCAGATCCAAGAAATACAAAGGACCCCTAATAGAATCAACCCAAGATCTCCAAGGCACATCAGAACCAGGCTGGCCAAATCTACAGACAAAGACAAGATACTAAAATTGGCAAGAGAGAAATGTCAGGTTACTTATAAAGTTTATCCAATCAGGGTAACCTCTGACCTCTCACTAGAAACAATGCAAGCAAGGAAAAAAATGGGAAAATATATTCAAAGTGTTAAGTGAAAAATAGTTTCAACCAAGAATACTATACCCAGCAAGATTATCTTTCATATGGAAAGAAGGATAAAAATATTCTCAGATAAACAAGACCTGAAAGAATTCACCAATAGCAGACCCACTCTTCAAGAAGTTCTGAAAGGAGTGCTCTACCAGGAAAACTAAAGACACATAAAGAAATAAGAGAGTAGGGACCAGGAGTTGACATAATGGCTATGTTGTTGTACTCCCATGTAGTCGACAGCAGCTTGAGTCCTGGACCCAGTGGCTTAAACTCATGACGGGCGTGTGTGCGTGCATGCCCAAAATTCCGAGAGAATGGAGGAGAAGGGATTGCTACTTGGCCATGCCTCCTGGAGGGTGATTTCTCATTTTCTGTCTCTCTGTCTTTCTGGCAAGCACACATGCCTTATACCAAAAACCTCTCCCCCCCCCAAAAAAAAAAAGAAAGAGAGAAAAGAAATAGGAGAACAAAAGGCAACCGAGAAAATATGACCAATTTAATGCTAGTGACAAGAAATATCAATAATAACATTGAATGTTACCTTCCAGGATTTAAATGGAAAGATTGGACCACAGTAACACTGCATATTCAACAGAAGAGAGTTTAAACATAAGACTGAACTGGTGAAAGAGAATTTTATGACTTTTGAGTAAAACATTACTGATTTGTTTTTACTATGCTTTGTTTTCCCAATTTAAGCATTTTACTTTCTTCTGAGTTGTTGATAGGTTCTGCAACTTGTTAAAATATTTTTCTTGTTTGTTTCTTTAAATGGAAATGTAAACTTTTCTTCCTTCCTGACCCCTCTGGAATTGGAAAATATTTGGAAGTATTCTTATTTTGTGACAGAAGGGTTATTTGTATAAGTTCAGTAATGATTGTTGCATTGAATCAGAAATTGGAAATACTCATTATTGGACAGGGTTTTGACTGGAATGTCATATCTGAAGATTAATCTGAAAACTATGAAACTAAGGTGGATCTCAAGTAAGCCAACAGAAGCTCTTAGGAAGATGGCCTGGCACCATAAATTGTTCTGCCTGGTAGAGAGGATTAGAGAAGATATATGAAAGAATTTATAACATAAAATAACCTGGACTTTTCCAGCCCAGCACTGTAATCAGTAGAGATTGCAAAATAGCAACCACACCAGAGGATTATCTTGAGAAAGACTTTTCTTTTTTTCTTTTTTTTTTAAAGAGGTTTTTGCTATAGGGCACGTGCGCTCACCAGACAGACAGAGACAGAAAGCGAGAAATCACA
>NW_006159858.1:3440672-3441568 GCF_000334495.1 Tupaia belangeri chinensis
CTTTCTGTCTCTCTGTCTCTCTCTCTGTCTGGCGAGTGCACACGCTCTATAGCAAAAACCTCTCAAAAAAAAAAAAAAGAAAAAAAATTTAAAGCCATACCGTCTCTGTTGTTATAGAGTCACAAACAAAATTATACAAAATTATAAGAAATATTTTCAACATTATCTTTAAAATTCAGTATTTTGAAATTTTGAAAGTTGTTTATTAACTGTCAAGAACTATGGAGTATGAGCAAAATTTTTTTGATATGTAAAGTCAATGTTTGTGGAAAAATGTAAAAATAAGTAAATGGAAAAGAAAGCAAAAATTCACAGAAAGACCTAAAATTAAGTTACACTTCTCATCTTGTAAAATGAGTAATTTGCAATTAAAACATAGACACAGCAAAGGGTGAGTCACCATTATAAACACATGGAAGGCTTGCCAAATCTGTGTGCCCATGACATGCGTCATGCTTTGGGTTTAGGACACTGTCTTTGTCTGTATCTGTTTTTTATGACAGAAGACCACAGACTGTGTAATTTATAAAGAAAATAAGTTTATTTAGTGCATGGTTCTGGAGGCTGGGAAGTCCAAGATAGAGGGGCCATATCTAGTGAGGCATGTGACATGCTGGAGGCATTACAGAGTGAGATAAGGCTAACCTCCCTCTTTTTTTTCTTATAAAGCCACCAATCCCTCATGGGGAGGTTCCAATCTAATGACCTTATCTAACCCTAATTACTCCCCAAAGGCAAGTAATACTCTTAATACTGTTGGGGGGGAGGAGGGAGGTTAAGTTTCGGCATGAGTTTTGGTGACATTTAAATCCCAGCAGGCAGGAAACAGGTATCCCAGCTGATTTTCACTGAGTTTGGAAGCCATGGGTGCAGACGATTACAGAATTCCTGTGTAG
>NW_006159858.1:3441864-3454591 GCF_000334495.1 Tupaia belangeri chinensis
ATGGATTCTGATAATTCTGTGAGGTCCCAAACAGTAATTAGTTCAAGTCAGACAGGGCTGCGAAGGTCAAGGGAGAGGGAGAAGATTGTTTATTCTCATGCCTCAAAGCATTATTCCTGCCTTACAGATATAAAGATACTTACTTTGGGGTGACAACAGGTTTTGTGGTTGATTGGAGGTAATTGTAGTCTTTTGAAACTGGTAGAAGAGGAGTTAGCCTGGAAATGAAAAATAGATAACTAAAAAGAGAAAATTGAAAATTCAGAAACCTGTTCTTACACTCCCAGATTAAGGGATAACCAGATGGTGACCCCAAATTGGAATATATGGTCTGACAACTGGGATCTTTAAATTCTGGATGGTCTTGGATACGCTCAGACACAACACCTTGGCACTTGTCCCCTGTCCCACGGAGTCCCCAGGTCAGGAGCACAGCTAGCTTCCTCTGTTCCCAAAGCTCTTTGTCCATGGATGGAAGCTGCACTTTTCTTTTTTCTTTTTTTTTGGGGGGGAGAGGTTTTTTACGCTATAGGGCGTGTGTGCTCGCCAGACAGAGAGAGAGAGACATAGAGACAGAAAGCGAGAAATCACCCCCCCAGAGGGGATGGTCACACCGCAATCCCTTCTCCTCCATTCTCCTCCCGGGATCTTGGGCACGCACGCACATGCGCCCGGCGTGAGTTCTAAGCCACCGGGTCCGGGACGCAAACCGCGGTCGACTACGTGGGAGTCCAGCGACATAGCCATTATGCTAACTGCTGGTTCCCGAAGCTGCACTTTTCTGTGATACCAATGCTGAGAACTTCTCACTGAACATGACACCAAGTCCACGTGGGACTGGCCAGATCAGTGGGCAGCCAACAGGCTGGCAGGGGAACTGGGCAGAACTATGCTCTCTGGCCCACTTGGGACAGAGCTTTCTGTTTCGGAAATCTTGTGGGGAAAGAAGGATACAAGTGGAGCCCAAGCTCCTTGCTGCCCTGTCCCAGGTCGTCCTTACTTGGATCTTCTTGGGGAAGTCTTGTTTGGTGGCCGAGGAGTCTTGATCAGCTTTCGTGGCCCCAAGTTCCAAGGGTCCCAGCAGGTGCAGTAGATGAGAGGGTTAGGGTACATGGCTCAAGGTTGGGGCAGTCTTGCTTGCCAGGTCAGGAGGCTCTTGCTCAAATGGGAAAACAACAGCAGAGAGTTGACTCATTTAGAATTGAGGCAAAAATGAAGGACCCAGGAAAGGTCTAAAGACAATGGTAGATTCCAGCAGCTACCGTTCTGATATGGGTCTTGACTATAGAACAACAGCCCCTTTCTACCTAGAAGACTTGACTTGAAGGCAATTTAAAATTTCCCATCCTTGAGCCCTTACTGTGAGCCAGGTACACAATAAGTGCCTAATTATTGTTATTCCAGATTTACAGATGAGGATACTCAAGGTGGTCACAGAGGTAGCAAGCTGCAGAGTTGGGAACAGACCCAGGACTACTGACTCCTACACCCCTGCCCATTCATCAGACCACAGCCTTTGGCCCTCACTGAGGTGAAGAGGAATCCTACAGCAGGTTCTGCACGGAACGTTTTGAAAATGATCTCTGTTACTCAAACTCCAGTGAACCTTCTAGTTTCTCATTCCTGATCACCTGCCATGGGGCACATGCGCTTACCGGAGAAAGAGCCAGAGAGAAGGAAAGGGAGAAATCAATCCCCAGGGAGAATGGCCACGCCACAATCCCTTCTCCTCCATTCTCCTTTTGGGAGTTTGGGCATGCATGCAGACACACCCGGTATGATTCTCAAGCCATCAGAGCTGGGGCTCAAAAGCATGCCATCTGCTGGCCCTTGGATTTTTTAATTTTTAAAATTATTTTTTATTTAACTTTTTAAAAAGAATTATTTTATTAACTTTATTTATTTATTTTAATTTGACCAGAGAGCAACAGAACTGGAGAGAGAGAGGGAAAGTGAGAAAGCAAGCCACCATGTCTGAAACTCAAACCACAGTCAGTCATGTGGGAGTCAAGAGCCCCTAACCACGATGCCACCTGCCAGCCCTCCTTGAATTATTTTTATTGACAATGCAGTGAGCTCCTTTTAATGCCAATAACAATAGATAGATACCATTATATTTTTAAAGTTTATTTCTTCTACAAGTAAGAGAGACAGAAAGAAAGGGAGAGAGATGGCACCTTCCATTTGGTCTTGACACCGTGATCCCATCCCCGGCTTTACCAGTCTTGGATCATGGGCACGTGTGCCTCGCGTGTCTCACGTCCTCAGGGAGGTCTCAGGACACGCACATGGAAGCCTCCCATATCGGTGGCCTTGCAGAGTGTGCACCACTGTCTGGCTCCTCAATTATCAGTTTTTAAACTTAAATTTTTACAATGGAGAAAAATTTTGACAATGTATCAAAGTAAAGAGTGTAATGAACTGGTCTGTCACCTGCCTTCGACAATTAGCAATTCATGGCCAATCTTATTTATCTGTATCCCCCTCCCTCCCCCACACCAGAGTATTTTAAAGCAAATTTAAAGCAAATCTTTAAAATGAATCTGAGATTCGTTTCCATATCATGATTGTGTACATTTCTATCCCATGAATGCTCCTCTCTCTCTTTCTCTCTCTCTCTCTATATATATATATATAGTTCATATATGTTTACTTATTTATTTTTGAGAGATTTTCGCTTGCCAGAGAGACAAAAAGAAACAGAGAGACAGAAAGTGAGAAATCACCCCCCAGGGGAGATGGCCATGCCACAATGCCTTCTCAACTCTCCTCCTGGGATTTTGCGTATGAATGCACATGTACTCAGAGTGAGTTGCAAGCCACTGGGTCCGGGGCTTGAATCATGGTCTACCACGTGGGAGTCTGGTGTCTTAACTACTATGCCACCTGCTGCCCTCCCCCCCCACTTATATTTTTGATCAGTTTTGTATGAATATTTGGTTAGTTCCTTTTTTCCTCTATTATAAACTGCCTCAGTATACATTCTTTTGCTTTAGAAAGTAAAGACTAAAGACTTACTCTCCTTCTGAACACTCAATGGGGCAATACATAAAATATTAACAACCATCAAGACTAGGCTATTGAACATCAGAATAGACATGGACTACAGAGCTGGAATGGAGTCCTGGAGGACTTCACTCCCACCCTACGACAGGCATTAGTTACCAGATCATGAGGAGGTCTGGAGGTACCAGGAGTTTAAGCAACCAAGACAGTAAGGAGGATATTCAAAAAGCTTGGGAGTGCTTATTTACTGACCAGTATGGAAGTCTGTTAGTATTTTAGTATGTACCAAACATCAGCCTTTGACTTCAACTACCCTCTCAAGAGAAAACTTGTTCAGATTTTTTGGGGGCATCCTTGCAGAAATGTTGCAAATATAAAGAAACCTTTTAATTAAAAAATGTTTTTCAAGGCAGCTGGATCCCACATGGTCAACTGGGTGGTTTGAGTCCCTGACCCAGTGGTTTGAATATCATACCAGGAGAATGGATAAGAAGGAATTGCTGGGTGACCACCCCTGGGAAGATGAATTATCCCTCCATGCCCCCAACCAGCATCCCTTCTCTCTGGTGAACACATGTGCCCTATAGCAAATTACAAAAATAAGTAAAAATCAGTTGTATTTAAAAATTTTTTTAATCACCAAAGAGTTTATGTGTTAGTCAGAGAGAAACAGAGAAGAGAGAGAGAGAGAAAACACCCTCCATGGGGGATAGTCATGCCATAATCCCTTGTCATCCTTTCTCCCTCCTTTCAGGATTTTGGGAATATACATGTGTCCCATGAGTTTTTCAAGCCATTGGACCTGGGACCTGAACCACATAGTCAGCTATGTGGAATCCAGCTAATGTAATCCCAGGCTCCACAATGGCCCAAGATTTTAATTAAAAAAAATTTTTTTAAATTGCCAATGAAAGAATTAACATAATCAAAATGGCAATTCTACTGAAATTAATCTACATTTTTAATGCAATTCCAATCAAAATACCAGAAATATTCTTCACAGATTTAGAAAAGACAATCATAGAATTTGTCAGGAATCATAAAAGACCTCATATTGCAAAAGCAATCCTGTGCACGAAGAATGGAGTAGGAGGCATATCACTCCCTGATCCCAAGATATACTATAAAGTTGTGATCATCAAAACAGCATGGTATTGGCACAAAACAGACATGTGGACCAATGGAATAGAACCCCAGAAATAAGCCCCAAAGCTTACAGCCAACTGATTTTTTTTTTGGGGGGGGGTTGCTATAGGGCACGTGCGCTCACCAGACAGAGAGAGACAGAGAGACAGAAAGCAAGAAATCACCCCCCAGGGAGGATGGCCACACCGCAATCCCTTCTCCTCCATTCTCCTCTCAGGATCTTGGGCATGCACGTACATGTGCCTGGTGTGAGTTTAAGCCACCGGGTCCGGGACTCAAACCGTGGTCGACTACGTGGGAGTCCAGCGACATAGCCATTACGCTAACTGCTGGTCCCCAGCCAACTGATTTTTGACAAAGGATATTAGTCAATCCACTGGGAAAAGGAAAACCTCTTTAGTAAATGGTGCTGGAAAAACTGAGTATCCACCTGCAGAAAGATGAAACTGAACCCCCATCTTTCACCATTAACAAAAATCAACTCAAAATGGATCAAAGATCTGAACCTAAGACCTCAAACAATAAAACTACTGGTGGAAAATGCTGGGAGACATTGGAGTAGGCAAAGACTAATTCTTAAATAAGACTTCCAAAGCACAGGCAATAATCCCTAAAACAGACAAGTGGGACTATATCAGACTAAGAAGTTTCTGCACAGCAAAGGACACAGTATCAAGTGTGAACCGACAACCCTCAGAATGGGAAAATATTTTTGTTAAATATGCCTCAGACAAGGGAATGATAACCAGAATACACAGGGAACTCAAGTGCCTTATGCACTCCTACACTGTTGGTGGGAATGTAAACTGGTTCAGCCACTGTGGAGAACAATATGGAGGTTCCTCAAAGATCTACAAATAGAACTACCATTTGACCCAGCAGTCCCACTTCTGGGTATTTACCCGAAAGACAGGAGAACGCTCAGTCAGAAAAGTGCTTGCACATCAATGTTTATTGCAGCATTATTCACGATCGCCAAGACATGGAACCAACCTAAATGCCCACAAACTGATGAATGGATTGGAAAAGTGTGGTATATATACTCTATGGAATACTACTCAGCCATAAAAAATAACAAGACCCTGGCATTTGATAGAAGGTGGTCAGATATGGAGGATCTATTGCTGAGTGAAGCAAGCCAGGCTATGAATGATATTGTATGTATCCACTTAATATGTACCAACTATCCACACTCTATAGTAGACAGCAAAATATTGGAGGACATAAAAGCAGTGAAAATACTTAACGAGGAAAAGACAGTGTGGAATGGGGGGAAGACGAGAAGAATATAGAGAAAGATAGCAAGAGAACACATAGAGAGGCATGCAGGAGAAGGACACAGATACGGTTTATTACCTGTTGATGACGGGTCTAGTATTCTCAACTGGATTGGTCTGAGAAGTATTTCATGTTGGGTAAAGTCTTTTTACAAGCAAAATAAGAAATAGTGATTGACTGGTTAAAAAAATAATTGGAATAATAATAATGATCAGGAAAAGCAATGAAAAGACATTGGATGATGAAGTGGGGATTTTAATGTCTCTGTATTGACTGACATGCATGGTATTTCTTCTGGGAAAAGAAATGTAATACACTGTAAAGTTATATGTGATTCAATGTAATATAAACAAGATTATGATGGTAATAAATAAATTTTAAAAAATTGCCAATGAGCACATACACTTGCCAGAGAGAGGCAGAGAGAGAAAGAGAGAGAGGAAAGGGAAAAGCAGTCCCTAACGGGGTGTGATCACACCGCAATCCCTTCTCCACTTCTCCATCCGTCAGGATTTGGGGCACATATGCACACACACACCTTGCATACCTTTCAGACTATTAGGATTTGAACTGTGATCAGGCATGTGAGATCTGGCCCTCTTAACCACTAGGCTCTGGGGCCAACCAAGCTTTAAATTTTTTACCTGAATGAGAGCACACTTTGCACTCTAAGCTGCTCTGCTCTTTTTAAGTAACAGGTTACCTAGCAGATATCTCCATATCAGTGCAGATAGATCTTCTGGATTGCAGTGGCCTGATGTCACATTGTATGGCTCCAAAAATACAGAGGTTGTGTATGTTTAAGGCTTCTTTCTCCCTCTTCTTTCCCTTTCTTGTATTTATCTCTAATGATTTAACTGGAGGCCCAGAGGGCTGCAAGTGCCAGTTGGTGACACTGTAGTCACCAGTAAGACAGCAGAGCCTTCAGAGAGGTCACTAGCTAGTATTAATAACCAGCTGAAAAAATTACATGAAACATCTTTTCTAAAGAGCTTACCTTGGACTGCCCAAAGATTTGTTTTCCCCATGTGGTTCCTTTTCAAGGAGAGAGTGTTAAAGAAACCACAAGGTTACAGAGAAACTGTTCCCCATCAACACAAAATCAGAGCTCATTTTAGGTCAAATCCAGAGGCTCCAAAACTTGACTTTAGCAGTCATTCCAAGTGGAATAAAATACCAAAGCAGAAAATCCACAGAATATGTAGTACAGAAGGACACGATGTCCACCGAATTAAAAAAAGGCTTTTACAAAGGGTGAACTGGCAGGAACATGAGTTTCCTTTCTAAAGACCATCCGGTGGGTATCTCTTGGTGTTGCAATGAAGGTCAAACTAAGAAGAAAGTCACCTCTCCATTCAGATCCCCTTGACTTGGGCCTGAGTTGTGAGGTTTGTCCTTGGTAGCTAGCTGGTAAAGGTTTGTTTCTGTGATTGCTATGGAAACAGAATGGCAGCATGTCATTGGCTGGAGGTGCTCTGTTCTTACAGAAAAGAAGGCTGGAGAAACAGGCGGTTAAATTCTCCAAGACTCCAGTCAGTGATCACCCTCAACGGCCATGAATTCACTCTCCTAACACTGGGTTTCCACTTTCATCATCAGCTGTGAGGCAAAACAAGCTTCAGATATATTTTCAGAGGGAATGGAATTAAACAGCACTCCTAGGCTTAATTGTCCTATGCCAGTAGCTGCCAGGCAGAACCTGTAATGGATCTTAAATCCCTGTCACCTGCTCGCAGAAACCTAAAACTCTAAACTAGGCACCTTCTTCTTTGAATTTAAGTTTTGAAATATGTAAAAGGGCAAATATCTCAGGACAGGAGTCTTTTCTAGTTACAAGGGTTTAGTCCCACTCCACCTCCCCCCCCCCACCACAAATAAAGCTGTCTTTTCTTACTATAGAAAATGGTACTTGAGGGTCAGTCATGGTGTGGTGGTTAATGTGGCTGGGTCCCATATGGTCAATTACATGGTTCAAGTCCTAGACCTGGTGGTTTGAAACATGGGGCATATGTGCTTGTGTACCCCAAATCCAGATAGGAGGGACAAATGGAAGAGAGGGGATTGCAGTGTGACAGTTCCCCTTTGTGTGTGAGAGGATGCTTTCTCTATTTCCCCCATTCTCTCTCTCTAGCAAGCACACATCCCTCTGGAAAAGAGAGAAAGAAAAAGAAAATAGAACTTGATTATAGCCCTTTGGCTTTCAGTTTTAGTTTCCTATGATTCATTATAGAAATAGATTTTACACAATTTAAAATAAAGTCTCATGAAATAATATCCATATTGCTTGCTATTCTATTCTTTTTCTTTAAATTAAAGCTATTATAACCCACTCGATTGATTTCATGATCCACTGATGGGTCACAATTCACAGTTCACAAAATACTGTAAATCCATCAATTCATTCAACTCCATGTTTATTGTCAACTGCATGCCAGACACTATTTTTAGGTGTGGGAATATATCTCAATTCTCATACTTAATAGAACTTAGAGACTGATGGGAAAACAGACAATAAACATTTAATCAAAGCACAGTGAATCTTACTGCTTAGACAGACTCCCCAGATGCTGTGGAGTTTATAGCAGGGGTTACTACTAATCAGAGATGGGATCTGACTAGATCTGTAGGTCAGAACGATAATTCTGATTGCAGCTAGAGTAACAATGAGCAAGACGGGAGGCAGGGAAGCCAGTGAGGAGTCTGGACAGTGGATAAAGTCTAATAGAGACCCTTTCAGAGGGAGCAGCAGTGGGGATGGAGAGAGCCACCAGGACTGGGTGATTGTCCAGATGTTCTGGTGAGGAAGGAGGAGACAGTGATGATTCCTGGGTTTCCAGCTGGAACCATCGAGAAGATGATGGGGCCATTTATTGAGATGGGAAAGTCTGGAGGGTAAAGGTTCAGGGGAGCAAGTCTTGAGCAGATCTTGAACTGAGTTGTGGAGATGCGAAGTGTTAGAAACACATCCAAGTGGTAATGTCTATTTAGAGAGTTTCTTATATTTCTTGGGATATCAGAAAAAAAAAAAGAGTCTGGACTAGGGACAGATTTAGGAGTCTACAGAGTAGATAATATATATTTTTTAATTAATTTATTTACTTATTTTTAGGTTTTGCCATAGACCATGTGCACTCACCAAAGAGAGACAAAGAGAGACAGGGAGAGGGAAAGTGAGAAATCACCCCAAGAGGATGGTCACACTGCAATCCCTTCTCCATTCTCCCCCTGGGATTTTGGGCATGCATGCATTCACACCCAGCATGATTTTCAAGCTGGCAGGTCTGAGACTTGAACTGTGGTTGACCAAGTGGGAGTCCAGTGCCTTAACCACCATACCACCTGCTGGCCCCAACAGTAGATAATATTTCAACCCAAGGGAGTAAGACTACGTATGGAAAAGAGTCTCGTATAAGAGAGAAAAAGAAGATCAAGAAAGAAGGAAACACCAGCATTTACAACTATATATCTGAAGATGTAGGCCATGTTTTAAAATATGACTGAAAATATCTTAAAGAGGTTTATTAAATTCATGAATTCCAAGCCTGCAAACATCAGAGTCAATGCAAAGATTTAGCAATATCCTTGAAGAACTGGGTTCTCTCCACCTGTCATGCCGGCTGGTGTGTGGACTCACAGAAGCCGTGTGGTGCACTAGGGCCACCACAGCTTCAAGCACTATGCACAAACTAGATGGAGACAGACTTCCAAAGGGAAAGACCTTACGGGGGACTGACTGACAGAATCGACCAGTCATCTTGTCAAATCCATCTCCACCTAGAGGTTGGATACATACTTTGTAAGTCTGTCTATTGTGTAAGACTTTCTATTTACATGCTTTCTTACGATTAATAAAAGTAGTACAATTTGGGTCTCTAGTGAAGAATGGCTAAACACACAAATGAAACAGTTGGTGAGAGAAAACCCCAGCCACTTGACTTGGCCAACACGTAGGATTTTTCGTCTCCTTTCCCTTTTAGACATGACCAATTTTGTCAACTCCAACAGAACAGAGAAAAGTATTTTTTTTTTCTTTTTTTAAGGTTTTTGTCACAGGGCACATGCACTTGCCAGAGAAAGAGACAGAGGTTCTCCAGTCTCCTCTTGGAATTTTGGGCATGCACCCACACACACCCAGCATGATGTTCAAGACACTGGGTCCAGGACTCAAACTGTGTGGCCGCTCAAACTGTGGGAGTCCAGGCATTTTAACCACCATGCCACCTGCTGGCCCCAAGAAGTGAAGGCTTTTAAGGGCTAAGTGTTAACTGTAATCATGGTTAAATTGAGGGAAATGGTGGCACTCTTAGCACCTTTCCCAAAAGCAATGTGCTGTGGCATCTGAACAGAGGTGGAGGTGGCCAGAACACTAATAATAAAAGTATATGTTGATTAAATGGATGAGAGAAATTGTGACTTAACAACCGTAACAATATCACCAGAATCAGCCTGCATGCTGATTGGGGAAACAGACACTGCCTTGTGTGATGCTCTAGCCATAAAGTATGTGTGCTTGCCAGGGGCGGTGAGAAATCACTTCCCCAGGGGAGATGACCACACGACAGTTCCTTCCCTTCCATTCTGCCCTTGGATTTGGGGTATACATGTACATGCGCCCGGCTTGTTTTTTAAGCTGCCAAGTCTGGGAATTAAACTAGGTAGTCAGCCATGTAGGATCCAGCCACCTTAACCATTTTGCCACTTGGCTGCCTGCCCAAATCTTTAGTCAGAAGATTTTTGGACACTTACTGATATTTGCAAAGACACACACACACACACAAACAAAACATAATTGAAACACTGGGAATAGCAGTAGATCTTATATCAAAGAAGTTATTCCTCACAAAATGTTCCTAATTCTAAAGGGATATATGTGTGTGTGTGTATTTGTGTATGTGTAAATCTTACTATAGGGTATGTACACTTGCCAGAAGACAGAGATAAAGAAAGAAAGCACCCCTCCGGGGCTGGGAGGGATGGCCATGTCACAGTCCCTTCTCCATTTCTCCTCTCGGAATTTTGGGCACACACGAACACACACCCATTATTTTCTTAAGTTGCTGGTTCAGGTCTCAAACCATGCAGTCGGGCAATGGGATTCAGCTGTCTTAACCACCTTGCCACTGACTGGCCCTAAAAAATGAGTTTTTAAAGAAATTAAACTGAAGGAGATACAGAATATCAAAGGACCTTTTCTATTAGAGTCTAATAATGTTCAAATTTAGTTTCTCCGAAAATAATTTCTAAATAGCTAAATGTCAACAAAAATCATGGACCATAGGAGAATTGCTTCACACCTCCTGAATCTTCTCAAACTTTTTACCTGCCTATCAATGACTTCAGATTTTACTTTTTGTTGCTGCTACTTTGCTAAAGACACACTATGGTAGAAACGGCCACTCCTCACCTAACGGCTCACCTGTTTAATGACAGCTCGACTTCCAACCAGTTCCCCAGCATGGGGAATCATTTCTCTGTCTTTGCCTTGTACCTGAGACCAGTATTTACTACATGATGTGTTCCCAGTCACCCAAGACTATATATTCTGTTTATACATTTGTACTTCAGAGTGTACCCACAGTAGTATTCGGAATAAATAAAAACGACTATGCCAGATTTACGTAATTGTGTTGTGTCTTGTAGCTTTCTGGGGCTTAGATAATGTATGCCTTACTGTATGGATGGAATTACACTATTCTAACGATTCTATTCTATTCTATTCTCACACCACAGACATCTGCCTTAAAGGTCCTCCTTATTGACCAATTTGCTTAGTGACCTAGTCATAAGAATGGAATTTGGTTGTTAAGCAAGGAATGCACGTATAGACATCATCTATTTTGCTTTTAAAAATACCTAAGAAAATATAGAAAGGTCTGTTTAGTACTTATGACTACTAGCAGTTTGTGTGTTGGTTCAATACATACAAAGATACTTCAGCTTGTTAGAAAATGGAATTAAAGTACTGACGCAGGGATGCAGTAGTGCAGGGGTCATCAGGCCCAGCAGGACATGGGTTCTTGTCTCATGCTCACAAAGAATTAGAGCCAGGACACAGAGAGGGGATAGCAAGAGAGCTTATCAAGAATGGGAAGAACAGAGCTCCCAAGCAGGTCCCCGGAAAGTAGGTCACTGAGGAGGAACTGGGGCCATGTGTGTGTGTGTGTGTGTGTGTGTGTGTGTGTGTGTGTGTGTATCTGGGTCAGAGAGGCTTTGGGCTTGTTTTCAGGTGGGGCTTGTGCATGTGGTTTCCCTTGTGATGGGGGGCACATGCTGGATTGGTCCAGTTATTTCTCTTAATTTTGGATTACAAGGTCAGGAGATTCTTTGTCTAAAAGCTTTGGACCATAAAAAGCATGATCTTCCTTTCTTCCCAGAATGTGGTGGGGCCTGGAAAAAAGCCTTTTTTTTTTTTTTGGAGAGGTTTTTTCGCTATAGGGCGCGTGCGCTCGCCAGACAGACAGAGAGAGACATAGAGACAGAAAGCGAGAAATCACCCCCCCCCAGGGGGGATGGTCACGCCGCAATCCCTTCTCCTCCATTCTCCTCTCGGGATCTTGGGCACGCACGCACACGCGCCCGGCGTGAGTTTTAAGCCACCGGGTCCGGGACGCGAACCACGGTTGACTACGTGGGAGTCCAGCGACATAGCCATTACGCTAACTGCTGGTTCCCAAAAGCCTTTGTTTTAAGGCATGCTGCCTAGGTTAATCACAAAGCCAGTTGCAAACCATCTCTTGTGAGCAAGCAGCTGAGCCGCTGCGTATCCATCTTAGCCATTTAGGATCTATACTCTAACTATATTCTTTTTTTTTTCTTTTTAAGGGTTTTTGCCATTGGGTACATGTGCTCACCAGAGAGACAGACAGAGAGACAGTGAGAAATCATCCCCACCAAGGGGATGGCTGACACTGCATCCCTTCTCCATTTTTTCCTAGGATTCTGGGCATGAACACACATGCACCTGCAGTCAGTTTCAAGTTGTCAGATATGGGACTCGAACATGTGGGAGTCCAGTGCCTTAACCACTAAGCCATCTGCTGGCCCTAACCCTAACTATATTCTTATGGTCCAGGTATATATATCTTTTTTTTTTTTGAGAGTTTTTTTTTTGTTGTTGTTGTTATAGGGTGTGTGCACTTGCTGAAGAGACAGAGAGACAGAAAGCAAAAATTCACCCTGGGGGGATGGCCACGCTACAATCTCTTATTCTCCATTCTCTTCTCAAGATTTTGGGCATGGGGAACCAGCAGTTAGCGTAATGGCTATGTCTCTTGACTTCCACGCAGTCGACCGCCGT
>NW_006159858.1:3455048-3460778 GCF_000334495.1 Tupaia belangeri chinensis
CTCGGGATCTTGGGCACACACACACACATGCGCCTGGCGTGAGTTTAAGCCACAGGGTCTGGGACTTGAACAGTAGTTGACTACATGGGAGTCCACTGACATAGCCATTATGCTAACTGCTGGTCCCTCTGTTGCATAATTTTAAAAAAGAATTTATGCATCACTTTTTCATAAGCATTTTCCATCCACTTTTTAAGATTCTTCAGAGAGACTGTTTCTATTAAAAAAAATTATTTGTATTTTTTCCATGAACAAGAGAAAGAGAGAGACAAAGATCCCTAAGAGGGTTTTGATACCATGATCTACGCCAGCCTTAGCCAGTCTTTAATCATAGGTACGCACATACCCAGTGTAGTCAGGGAAGTCTCTGGACACAAATCCAGAACCTTTCCATGTGGGTCAGCCTTGCAGAGGCATTGTGTTCAACATCTGCATTACCATCTGGCTGCTCATGGAGACTGTTTTCTAATAAAAAAAAATGCACACAATGAAAAGGAAAGACTTAAGTGTGAGTTTATTTGTGCAAAGAGCAGTACAAAAACACAGACAGGCAAATGAAAATTTAAGAAGCTACTCATGTTTATTTTCTGATTTACATCTGACAAAGCGAAGGTAGGTGCACAACGAGCTGTGTGACAAAGTCAGGCTCCAGATATCAAACAACAGAGTCTCCTTAGCGGTCCCTGAGGGCACTCACACCGGCTGCTGTGTTGCACAGTTCAGGCCTTCATGCATTTGACATTAGAGAGGTGGACTTCACGCTAAAAGCCCAAATTCCAGAGGTCAAAACTTGATGTTAATAACTGCCAAGTACTAACTATGTACTAGATTAGTCAGAAAAAATAAGCTTTGAATACTGTGCAAAATATAACTTTAATAGAGAGTAGACTCTTGTGAGCTGCCTCTAACATATTTTCTCCTGTGCCAAAGTCTGCTGGTTCATTTATGTCAAAATTGAAGACACACAGCGTATTATTATTTTTTTTAAAAGCTACTTTAACAATGGTTATTAACTTTTCCCTAAAGACTCATGTGCAAAACTATTTACATATATTTGGGATTCTCATAATTCAGGAGAACTTCTAATTCTGAATTCTGAGCTCAGAAAGCTCTCTCTCCTACTAGATAATAGGATACTCAGAAAATACCTGAGGTACAATCACTGAAAACTCTCTTGAAGGAGGAAAAAAAAGACTGGAGTTTCCTACACTGGCATGAAATACATACACAGTTGATATCATAGAAAAAAAAACGAAAATGTGAACAGTACCAAAGTATAACAGATAAACTGAGGAGGAACTTCCTATAAGGCTCCAGTTCTTTGTACTATATACTTTGCAGACAATTCTGTGACAATGGAGATTCTCGGGCTGTTCCCAATATGATTTTAAAGAGCAAAACCCAGTTTGAAGACAGAATTCATTTCTAGAGCCAAGCATGCACCAGTATACAATTATGTTTCAGGTGGAATTGCAACATCAATCTAAATTTCAAAAACCCAAGTTTGATTCTCTTTAATCAGATGTGCTTATTTGGCTGCTAATGCACTCTCACCTTGCCTCCAAAATATCATAGGCATTGATTATTAAAACGCATATGAGTTATACTCAATACAGAACAATACAAAATCCAGCTTAATTTTTGGCTTTCTATATAATATATGCCTATCTGATCATTCAACTTGGTACTACTCTCTGGCCCTACCTTTTCCTACTTCCTGATGTTTCTTGGAAACTGTAACTGTCTATGCAATAGATTATTTTCTTAGAGAACTAGTAAAAGGATTTAAGAGTTGCCTAAAATAAGCACCCAGAGTTGTTGAATGAAGCAGAAATTCAAATGCTATTTTCAAAAACATGAATTAGAATATTTAGGAGATTTAAACATCAGAAATGCTAATATCTAATGTCCGACCCATTTGGGAAGGCTTACCTTCACTTATGGGCCTGCTGTACTCCTTTCAGAACATGCGTGGAAACACTCTGCTAACCTCAGCAGGATCAGCAAAGGGAAGGGAGGGGACATCTTTACCCTCTATTTTTGAGATATGTATTTAGAAAAGTGTTATTACAAGAATTAAGAATGCTTTTAAAATTGCCTTTTAGTTAAGTCAGGACAAAGGAACAAAACATTGGCAAATCAGGCACCAAAAAGATCAAGTAATGTGCCTCCCACCCATTTTCATAAACAAGGCAATTCGTCCCCTGCCTCCTCTTCTTTCCATCATGTCTCACAAGCCATGTCATCTGGTGATGGGCAGGTCTTGATCAGTAACTCAGAAAATAATCCTATTTTTCCCCCCAAAACAGCCTGGCATCAGACTCCTGAAAGCTGAAACTTAATTACAGAGTCTCACTTTGCCATTTCAGTTTGAGAAAAGAAAAATAGAACCCAGGGAACAAGAAAAAGCTTTGACTCTCCCATTAAAAAGTGCATTCTGGCCCAGCTATGTTGTGCATGTTGACTGATGCTGCTACCTGGCAGGCTGAGGCCACATGGGAGGCCTGGGTTCAATTCCCAACCCATCCTAAAAGCTGGGTGTGGTAGCGGGTGCCCTCCGTTCCAGCTACTCAGGAGCCTGAGGCAGGAGGATCTCAAGCCTGAGGACTGCATGGGCACCATAGTGAAACCCCATCTGAAAGAGCTGAGTGTGGTGGCACAAAATTGTGGTCCCAGCTCTTCAGGAGGCAGAGGCAGGAGGATCACAACATGGTGAGACCCTTTCTTTAAAAAAAAATTTTAAATAAAAAAGTTCATTCTCTAATTCTACAGATATCAAGAATGAGGCAAATTTGTTGAAATTTTATTTTACATTAGGGAAAAAAATCAAACACAATCTCAAAGCAAGCACCTGGGTTTTACTTCAGTTTATAATAATTTAATGTGCCTGAGAATTTTTGTGCAAATACATGTCATCTTTCATTAAAAATATGCATAGCGCACTTTGAAGAAAGTTAGTTGCAACCAACTTTCTTTACAAAAATTTATACATTTATAAATATACAACATTCCCTAATTCCTATTGATTGCACTTCTGGTTTAATCCCTTTCAGCCTCCAAGGAAATTTGAAAGACATGCACTTATGTTTGTATTCCTCAGTCACTGCATTTATCCACAAGAAATATTCTAAAAAAAAAGTTTCCTTCGCTCCAATTTGCCCACATTGTCCTTCTTAAAAGTAAATCCCTCCCACCCCCCTACTCACGTTGCTTCTGGAGTATTTTTATATAAAAATACAAATTTAGAAAATGAACTTCTATTTATCATAAATACAAAGGAAACTGGGTGGTGTTTGAGTTCTCAGTGGCCAAAGTCCTTAAGATAGAGAGGAAAAAGGGAGTCTCGACCTCTGATATAATGAAAAAGACGAAAGTCCTTGTTTTGCTAGTGCTCTGAGCACTCACCCAGACACTAACGGGGAAACATACAAGCCATCCTCTCATAACAGACTGAGCTTACCTTGCCAGCCCTTCAGAACAGCTTTGAATAAAATAGTCAAAGCTGCTCCTTTACGTTTTCTAACCGGGGTTCTCCCTGCTTGGGTGGGCTTATTAGAAGTAAATATGGCAGCAAGCTCAGTGTTTCTGGTATGTTTCAGTATGGCTGAATTTATTTTCTATTAACTTTTTATTTTCAAGACAAGAAAACTCAACTGAAGGAGTTTATTAAACCTTCCTTCTTTCTCTGTCTCCACATACTCATGGCCCATTCATTTATACTTTCAGTTTACCAGACTCCATCCACAGGGATCCATCCCAATTTCATCTCCTTTCTTCTTCACTTCCCCCATTCCACATTCACAACCCTTCTGCAACATTCCTTTTCTCTCAAGTCAGGCCAGACCACGTACATCAGTGCATATTCAACCTTCAAGTGCCACTTTGGAAAGGTCAGTTAATGGCTGAGCCTCAGTCTTCCTTCAGGATACTCATTTTGGGTGAGGATGTGCAAACTGGGGCACCAAAGCTACCCAACATGACTGGAAGACTCTGATTCCTCCTCAGTCCCCCCAGTAAACTGCTACCTGAATTTAAATAAACAGCAGAGTCTAATTTTTGAAGAGCAGTTTCTGCATCTTGGCTTCTTCCATTCTCCTTGGTATCAGAGGTCTTAACCACTCTGGCTATCCCCAGTCTCTTCAGCCTGTCCACTAAGTTCATCTTCAATTGGCCAACATCAGGAATATTCCGGGAAGGTCTCAAGCCATACATCTCCTGGAGGAATGTTTCAGCTGGTCGGGAGGCCAAAAAATTTTCAGAGAGATGCACTCGAGACTCAAAGGGCAAAGGAGAAGGGCAAGGTGAGTGAGATGGTGAATTTGGTGGTGTGGAAGGGATAGCCAGGGCTTTAGGGAGGGGTGGGAGGACAGGGTTCTCTGATATTGGACTATGGTACACTTTGGCAGAGATGCCTCGCTCTTGTAGAAGTTTGGCCAAGCTCATGGTGCTACTGAAGGTTATAGTAGAATCTCGTCGGTTGGTGATAGATTCACCAATGCTGAGTCTATAGGACATGGCAGGAGAATTGACAGCTGTGTTTGATGAACTGCTACCGCTACTTCCACAGGAAAATGAAGGAAACCCAGAGCTTTAAAAAAAAAAAAAAAGGGGGGGGGAGTGATTAAGAATAAGAAACAGCATTTAATTATAGTGATTATCCTTAGTAAATACAGAGGAGTAGGTATCAATAACTGTATCCTATGGGATGGATCTGAAGAATGAAAATTTTGACATGATACTTCAATGACTCATTAATTATTTGTAATTTGTAACTTAGATCATAATTCTTTTCAGTATGGTATGAAAAAGGTTGCTGTACTCTGAAAACGTAACTCTTACATTTTAACTCTAAAATGTACATCTGTTAAAATACAACTAATTTTTACAATAGAGAGCAAAGTAATTTAAAAATTATAAAGGTAATCTCAGGCCAGCAGGTGGTGTGGTGGCTAAGGTACTGGACTCCCACTTAGCTGACCACGGATTGAGTCCTGGACCTGGCAGCTTGCTTTCTCACTTTCCTTCTCTGTCTCTGTTTCTCTCTGGTGAATAAATGTGCCCTAGAGCAAATTAAAATAATAATAATAATAATAATTAAATAAATACCTTTAAAAAAGGGAACACAATCTCTACAAGTATCTAATAATGCATACATTCCATAAAGTGAAATACATCAAGAGATTCCATAAAGTGTCAAGAGACAGCAATCCGTGGGTAAACAATCCTTCAACTACTTTGAAAATACTATCTTTCAGGCCAGCTGGTGGCATGACAGTTCAGGTGGCTGGATCCCACAGGATCAACTGCATGGTTGGAGTCCCAGACCCTGTGCCTTGAAAAGCACTCTGAGTACCTGTGTATATGACCCCCAAATCCCAAAAGGAGAAATGAAAGGGAAAGATGGCAGCATGACCATCCCCCATGAGACAGGGATACTTTCTCACTTTCCTTTTCTCTTTCTCTTGTGAGTACATACACACACTAGTAAATTAAAAAAACAAATAAACAAAAAACAATTGGAGGGCCAGCTGATGGGATGAGTTACATCACTGGACTCACACATAGCTGGCCATAGTTAGAGTCCTAGACTCGGTGGCTTGAAAGTCATGCCAGGCACATGTGTGCACACCCAAGATTCTGGGAGGAGAATGGAGAAGAAGGAATTGAGGCATAGCCATCCTCCATAGGGGGTGGTTTCTCATTTTCCCTTTCACCATCTCTGTCTCTTTC